>NW_026968339.1:0-103000 GCF_028390025.1 Pseudophryne corroboree
TATGCAGACGAGGGTTCAAGCCAACTTTGACCAACTGCTTGGATGACATCACCATATGCAAATCCATCTGCTGCAGGCCTTCCCCCAGGAATGCTTGCACTAGTAGTTGCATTTGGTTTGTTGTTTGGGGGTGCTTCAGTTTTAGGCAGCCTTCTGCCCTCCCATGTTCATCTGAAAATATGTGTTCTCCCTGCAGTTGTTGTCCCCAGATGAGAGTTCCCTTGTGCTGCCTCAGTTGAATCTCCTTTACTTGACAGAGATGTGCCTGAGCAGCGACCCTCCCCAGCCCTATCCCAAATCATACTTATTTTGCATAGGAGATACCATGGTCATGAAGATTGTTCTCCCAGGGTGAGGTTCATTCATTGCATTCTGGGTATGCTGACCCCTGTGATTTCCCCAAATGTGGGAAACTCGACTGCATTATTTGTGGTAGTGGGGGACTGTGTTTGTGCTTTCCTCTGGTCAGCTCTGGTAAAAGTCAGATTTCTTTGTCTCAGATCTTCCTCTAGCCTTGTTCTTCTTTCGAGAGTTCCCTTGTGCTGCCTCAGTTGGATCTCCTTCACTTGACAGGGGGTGCCCAAGCAGCAATCCTCCACAGCTCTAGCCCAACTCCTACTTACCTGCCAGGTGAGATACTATGATCTTCACTGTTAGGGCAATCAGGATGTGGAATACCCTGCCAGGGAAGGTGGTAATGGTGGACTCTGTAATTGGATTTAAAAAAGGAATGGATACATTTCTGAATGAAAAAGCTATCCAAGGTTATAATACTTAAAATATCAACATGGTTAATCCGGGGGTAACATGAGTTGTAGTAGTTAACTAGTCATAAAACATTATTCAGCAAGTATGTAGAATCATCACAACTTAAAACAGGTTGAACACGATGGGCAATTTGCCTCTTTTCAACCTCAAAAACTATATTACTATATGTTACTATATTACTATGTTACTGTAGTATACAGAACACCACAATGTAATGAGCAGTGATAGTGAGCACTGATGAGGATACTAGAACTGACACTGAGCAGCAAGATGCAGCACTGGACTATTAGTAATGTACTGTAGTATGCTGAGCACCACAATGCAGCACAAGACAATGAGCAGTGATACTGAGCACTGATGAGGATACTACTGAGAACTGACACTGAGCAGGAGAGACACACTAGTATTACTGAGCAGCAATAAGTAACCACTGATACTGAGCACTGATATTGAGATTTCCACTGAGAGAACATAGCTACGTCCTCTCCACTCTCTCTTCAATGCACGAGTAAAAATGGCGGCAACGCGCAGCTCTTTATATGAAATCCGAATCTCGCGAGAATCCGACAGCGGGATGATGACATTTTCCCTTGTTCAGGTTTTCCGAGTCAGGCGGGAACAACCGAGCCTGCCTCGGACCAGTGTAAACCACGTGGAGTTCGTTGGGAATTCGGTTCTCGGAGAACCGAACCCGCTCCTCTCTACCTTATACCCATCATTTTTTTTATTTTCAATCTAAGCCCCTGCAGTTTTCTGTAAGCATCTGCTTCGCTATGATGATCAACAAGTCACAAGGGCAAACACTCAGGGCTTGAGGCGTAGATCTTAGGACCAGCTGCTACAAGCATGGCAGAGCTGTCACTATCACTGGTGACACCCAGAGAGGTGGCGAAGGAGATTGTAATGCAGTGCGCGCAGATAAGCAGCGCAATGGTAAAAAGGAGGCATGGTTTCATAGGTAGGGGCGTGGCCTGGTGGCCTGAATCTACATTTTGTTGCTCCGGGTGTCCCGGGGGTTGGGGGCTGCACCCGGGGACTAGTGTGTGAGCGGTGCTGGCTCCTGCACAGTTACAGGACATGGCCACCCAGCATGACGCCTCCCTTCTTGACCATGCTGTAATTGCAGTCGCACTGCAGTTCAGCGTGATCATAAAAAATGGTGTAGCCTTCTGCTGGTGCAGACTGTATGTGCGCGCAGGAAGCCGCCACCATTTTTGTGATCACAGCGGCTGAATGTGATGTCATACAGCCGCTGTGACCACGCCCCCTGTGTCTCCTCCGTTGCAGACCCCATTTTGAAGCCTTGCCCCCGCACCGCTCCATCCCTGACTTGGAAATGGAGTGTTGCTGACCCCCCTCTCCCCCCCTGCCCCGATTGACAGGCAGAGGCGATCGCATTCTCTGCGGGGTGCCGCAGAAAATGCAGGCACATGCGTATGCTCTTAGGAATTTTTGCAGTTGGATCGCTTATTGTGATTGCAACCCAACCTGAATCAGGCCCTATTACCTATCACAATGCGCTGCGGGCAGTACAAAATTGGTTTAATATGGGAGAAAACCCCCCAGACCTGTGCTCCTTAACTGTACCTGGTGGCTTGTGGAGCGGCTGCCCAGTAATCAGTGTCCACGCCAGTGCGCACACGGTCCACCCCCTACGGCCACGCTCCCCTTCATCAGCGGCCTCGTGATCCGGAAGGGCGGTGTGTGTGACTGACCTTAGGAAGAAACCGGAGCCTCCGCTGCAGTGATCCAGCAACCAGGGCACGGGAGTATACAGCGCCGCTGGGAGTGATGAAGCTGCAGTAAAGATGTCTATTAGACCTAGCCTGCTGCAGCCCTTGTAGATTCTCATAAAAAAGTTCTTATTTTCTTGTCAAAATTAATAGCTAAGAATAGGCTGCCTGAGGCAGGCCCCTGTTAAGTGGCCTGCTACTGAAGGCACCAACTACAAACTGAGCTCCCTGTTCATGGAAGCGGGGTTATAGAGGAGAATGCGCTGAGCATCTTGGGAACAGTCAAAAGCTTTGAGCCGGTTGGTGCCTCAGATCAAGATCCTACTCTACACCCCAATGTGAATCCTTGTGGAGTCCAGTGTACCCCACAGAAGAAATTAATGTGTCACACCCATTGGCAGCAACCTTAGAATAGCTGCTGACGGGCACAATTGAGAAAGGAAGGGGGGGGGGGACATTTGAATCCAGCACATAGATGCAATTCAAATATGTAATTTGAACCTTCCTATTTTAAAATATAATGGATGAACCTCACCATGTGAGAACAATCTTCATGATATAGAGATCTCATATGCAAAATAAGTATGAGTTGGGATAGGGCTGGGGAGGGTGGCTGCTCGGGCAAGCCCCTCCCCCGTCAAGTTAAGGAGATTCAACTGAGGAGGCACAAGGGAACTCTCGTCTGGGGACAACAACTGCAGGGAGACCACATCTTTTCAGATGAACATGGGAGGGCGGAAGGCTGCCTAATACTGAAGCACCATCAAATATCAAACCATATGCAATAACTAGTACAAGCATTCCTGGGGGAAGGTCTGCAGGAGACGAATTTGCATACGGTGATGTCATCCAAGCAGTGGGCCAAAGTTGGCTGGAACCCTCATCTGCATATGAAAAGAGAAAAGGGTTATGCAGGGCATGGCGGCCTTTTGCGGCGCTTGGATGACCCCTAGTTCGCATTAAACACCTCCACCCTCCTTCGGTGTGGGGCTCATGTTGGCTATGCCCCAGCCCCTGAAGCATTCAAGCTGATTTCTTGCAGCAGCTGGGCACTGTAACAGCTCCAGAGCTGCTCTGTAAGGCAAATAAAAGGGTGTGGGCCCTGCAGCACTACCTGTAGTTCGCATTGTGCGTTGGAAGGCACAAAGTAAGCAGACGGGAGAAGTCAGGATAGTGCGCAAGGGCATAGAAGGGAGCGGCTCAAGAAAAGAGAAGTGGAAACAGACAGCAAACTAGGCTGGAGAGAGACCTGAGACAAAGAGATCTGAATTATACGAGAGTCGACCAGGGGAAACACAAATTATGCAGTCAAGTTTCCCACATTTGGGGAAATCGCAGGGGCAGCACACCCAGAGTGCAATGGGTGAGCCTTGCCCTGGGAGAAGCACCTTCATGATCATAGTATCTCACCTGGCAGGTAAGTAGGAGTTGGGCTAGAGCTGGGGAGGGTCGCTGCTCGGGCACCCCCCTGTTAAGAGAAGGAGATCCAACTGAGGCAGCACAAGGGAACTCTCAAAAGAAGAACAAGGCTAGAGGAAGATCTGAAACAAAGAAATCTGACTTTTACCAGAGCTGACCAGAAGAAAACACAAACACAGTCCCCCACTACCACAAATAAAGCAGTCGAGTTTCCCACATTTGGGGAAATCACAGGGGTCAGCATACCCAGAATGCAATGAATGAACCTCACCCTGGGAGAATAATCTTCATGACCATGGTATCTCCTATGCAAAATAAGTATGATTTGGGATAGAGCTGGGGAGGGCCGCTGCTCAGGCACATCTCTGTCAAGTAAAGGAGATTCAACTGAGGCAGCACAAGGGAACTCTCATCTGGGGATAACAACTGCAGGGAGAACACATATTTTCAGATGAACATGGGAGGGCAGAAGGCTGCCTAATACTGAAGCACCCCCAAACAACAAACCAAATGCAACAACTAGTACAAGCATTCCTGGGGGAAGTTCTGCAGAAGACGGATTTGCATATGGTGATGTCATCCAAGCAGTGGGTCAAAGTTGGCTTCAACCCTCATCTGCATATGAAAAGAGAAAAGGGGCGTGCAGGGCATGGCGGCCTTTTGCGGTGCTTGGATGACCCCTAGTTCGCATTAAACACCCCCACCCTCCTTTGGTGTGGGGCTCATGTTGGCCATGCCCCATCCCCTGAAGCATTCAAGATGATTTCTTGCAGCAGCTGGGCACTGTAACAGCTCCAGAGCTGCTCTGTAAGGCAAGTAAAAGGGTGTGGGCCCTGCAGCACTACCTGTTGTTTGCATTGTGCATTGGAAGGCACAAAGTAAGCAGACTGGAGGAGAAGTCAGGATAGTGCGCAAGGGCATAGAAGGGAGCGGCTCAAGAAAAGAGAAGTGGAACCAGACAGCAAACTAGGCTGAAGAGAGACCTGAGACAAAGAGATCTGAATTATACGAGAGCCGACCAGGGGAAACACAAATTATGCAGTCAAGTTTCCCACATTTGGGGAAAACGCAGGAGCAGCACACCCAGAGTGCAATGGGTGAGCCTTGCCCTGGGAGAAGCACCTACATGATCATAGTATCTCACCTGCCAGGTAAGTAGGATTTGGGCTAGAGCTGGGGAGGGTCGCTGCTCGGGTACCCCCCTGTCAAGTGAAGGAGATCCAACTGAGGCAGCACAAGGGAACTCTCAAAAGAAGAACAAGGCTAGAGGAAGATCTGAAACAAAGAAATCTGACTTTTACCAGAGCTGACCAGAAGAAAACACAAACACAGTCCCCCACTACCACAAATAAAGCAGTCGAGTTTCCCACATTTGGGGAAATCACAGGGGTCAGCATACCCAGAATGCAATGAATGAACCTCACCCTGGGAGAATAATCTTCATGACCATGGTATCTCCTATGCAAAATAAGTATGATTTGGGATAGAGCTGGGGAGGGCCGCTGCTCAGGCACATCTCTGTCAAGTAAAGGAGATTCAACTGAGGCAGCACAAGGGAACTCTCATCTGGGGATAACAACTGCAGGGAGAACACATATTTTCAGATGAACATGGGAGGGCAGAAGGCTGCCTAATACTGAAGCACCCCCAAACAACAAACCAAATGCAACAACTAGTACAAGCATTCCTGGGGGAAGTTCTGCAGAAGACGGATTTGCATATGGTGATGTCATCCAAGCAGTGGGTCAAAGTTGGCTTCAACCCTCATCTGCATATGAAAAGAGAAAAGGGGCGTGCAGGGCATGGCGGCCTTTTGCGGTGCTTGGATGACCCCTAGTTCGCATTAAACACCCCCACCCTCCTTTGGTGTGGGGCTCATGTTGGCCATGCCCCATCCCCTGAAGCATTCAAGATGATTTCTTGCAGCAGCTGGGCACTGTAACAGCTCCAGAGCTGCTCTGTAAGGCAAGTAAAAGGGTGTGGGCCCTGCAGCACTACCTGTTGTTTGCATTGTGCATTGGAAGGCACAAAGTAAGCAGACTGGAGGAGAAGTCAGGATAGTGCGCAAGGGCATAGAAGGGAGCGGCTCAAGAAAAGAGAAGTGGAACCAGACAGCAAACTAGGCTGAAGAGAGACCTGAGACAAAGAGATCTGAATTATACGAGAGCCGACCAGGGGAAACACAAATTATGCAGTCAAGTTTCCCACATTTGGGGAAAACGCAGGAGCAGCACACCCAGAGTGCAATGGGTGAGCCTTGCCCTGGGAGAAGCACCTACATGATCATAGTATCTCACCTGCCAGGTAAGTAGGATTTGGGCTAGAGCTGGGGAGGGTCGCTGCTCGGGTACCCCCCTGTCAAGTGAAGGAGATCCAACTGAGGCAGCACAAGGGAACTCTCAAAAGAAGAACAAGGCTAGAGGAAGATCTGAAACAAAGAAATCTGACTTTTACCAGAGCTGACCAGAAGAAAACACAAACACAGTCCCCCACTACCACAAATAAAGCAGTCGAGTTTCCCACATTTGGGGAAATCACAGGGGTCAGCATACCCAGAATGCAATGAATGAACCTCACCCTGGGAGAATAACTTCATGACCATGGTATCTCCTATGCAAAATAAGTATGATTTGGGATAGAGCTGGGGAGTGCCGCTGCTCAGGCACATCTCTGTCAAGTTAAGGAGATTCAACTGAGGCAGCACAAGGGAACTCTCATCTGGGGACAACAACTGCAGGGAGAACACATATTTTCAGATGAACATGGGAGGGCAGAAGGCTGCCTAATACTGAAGCACCCCCAAACAACAAACCAAATGCAACAACTAGTGCAAGCATTCCTGGGGGAAGGCCTGCCGCAGATGGATTTGCATATGGTGATGTCATCCAAGCAGTGGGTCAAAGTTGGCTTCAACCCTCGTCTGCATATGAAAACAGAAAAGGGGCGTGCAGGGCATGGTGGCCTTTTGCGGCGCTTGACTGACCCCTAGTTTGCATTAAACACCTCCACCCTCCTTCGGTGTGGGGCTCATGTTGGCTATGCCCCAGCCCCTGAAGCATTCAAGCTGATTTCTTGCAGCAGCTGGGCACTGTAACAGCTCCAGAGCTGCTCTGTAAGGCAAGTAAAAGGGTGTGGGCCCTGCAGCACTACCTGTAGTTTGCATTGTGCATTGGAAGGCACAAAGTAAGCAGATGGGAGGAGAAGTCAGGATAGTGCACAAGGGTATAGAAGGGAGCGGCTGAAGAAAAGAGAAGTGGAAACAGACAGCAAACTAGGCTGGAGAGAGACCTGAGACAAAGAGATCTGAATTATACGAGAGCCGACCAGGGGAAACACAAATTATGCAGTCAAGTTTCCCACATTTGGGGAAATCGCAGGAGCAGCACACCCAGAGTGCAATGGGTGAGCCTTGCCCTGGGAGAAGCACCTTCATGATCATAGTATCTCACCTGGCAGGTAAGTAGGAGTTGGTCTAGAGCTGGGGAGGGTCGCTGCTCGGGTACCCCCCTGTAAAGTGAAGGAGATCCAACTGAGGCAGCACAAGGGAACTCTCGAAAGAAGAACAAGGCTAAAGGAAAATCTGAGACAAAGAAATCTGACTTTTACCAGAGCTGACCAGAAGAAATCACAAACACAGCCTCCCACTACCACAAATAATGCAGTCAAGTTTCCCACATTTGGGGAAATCACAGGGGTCAGCATACCCAAAATGCAATGAATGAACCTCACCCTGGGAGAAAAATCTTCATGACCATGGTATCTCCTATGCAAAATAAGTATGATTTGGAATAGGGCTGGGGAGGGCCGCTGCTCATGCACATCTCTATCAAGTAAAGGAGATTCAACTGAGGCAGCACAAGGGAACTCTCATCTGGGGACAACAAATGCAGGGAGAACATATATTTTCAGATGAACATGGGAGGGCAGAAGGCTGCCTAATACTGAAGCACCCCCAAACAACAAACCAAATGCAACAACTAGTGCAAGCATTCCTGGGGAAAGGCCTGCCGCAGATGGATTTGCATATGGTGATGTCATCCAAGCAGTGGGTCAAAGTTGGCTTCAACCCTCGTCTGCATATGAAAAGAGAAAAGGGGCGTGCAGGGCATGGTGGCCTTTTGCGGCGCTTGGCTGACCCCTAGTTTGCATTAAACACCTCCACCCTCCTTTGGTGTGGGGCTCATGTTGGCTATGCCCCAGCCCCTGAAGCATTCAAGCTGATTTCTTGCAGCAGCTGGGCACTGTAACAGCTCCAGAGCTGCTCTGTAAGGCAAGTAAAAGGGTGTGGGCCCTGCAGCACTACCTGTAGTTCGCATTGTGCGTTGGAAGGCACAAAGTAAGCAGACAGGAGGAGAAGTCAGGATAGTGCGCAAGGGAATAGAAGGGAGCGGCTCAAGAAAAGAGAAGTGGAAACAGACAGCAAACTAGGCTGGAGAGAGACCTGAGACAAAGAGATCTGAATTATACGAGAGCCGACCAGGGGAAACACAAATTATGCAGTCAAGTTTCCCACATTTGGGGAAATCGCAGGAGCAGCACACCCAGAGTGCAATGGGTGAGCCTTGCCCTGGGAGAAGCACCTTCATGATCATAGTATCTCACCTGGCAGGTAAGTAGGAGTTGGGCTAGAGCTGGGGAGGGTCGCTGCTCGGGTACCCCCCTGTAAAGTGAAGGAGATCCAACTGAGGCAGCACAAGGGAACTCTCGAAAGAAGAACAAGGCTAGAGGAAGATCTGAGACAAAGAAATCTGACTTTTACCAGAGCTGACCAGAGGAAAGCACAAACACAGTCCCCCACTACCACAAATAATGCAGTCAAGTTTCCCACATTTGGGGAAATCACAGGGGTCAGCATACCCAAAATGCAATGAATGAACCTCACCCTGGGAGAACAATCTTCATGACCATGGTATCTCCTATGTAAAATAAGTATGATTTGGAATAGGGCTGGGGAGGGCCGCTGCTCATGCACATCTCTGTCAAGTAAAGGAGATTCAACTGAGGCAGCACAAGGGAACTCTCATCTGGGGACAACAACTGCAGGGAGAACACATATTTTCAGATGAACATGGGAGGGCAGAAGGCTGCCTAATACTGAAGCACCCCCAAACAACAAACCAAATGCAACAACTAGTGCAAGCATTCCTGGGGGAAGGCCTGCCGCAGATGGATTTGCATATGGTGATGTCATCCAAGCGGTGGGTCAAAGTTGGCTTCAACCCTCGTCTGCATATGAAAACAGAAAAGGGGCGTGCAGGGCATGGTGGCCTTTTGCGGCGCTTGACTGACCCCTAGTTTGCATTAAACACCTCCACCCTCCTTCGGTGTGGGGCTCATGTTGGCTATGCCCCAGCCCCTGAAGCATTCAAGCTGATTTCTTGCAGCAGCTGGGCACTGTAACAGCTCCAGAGCTGCTCTGTAAGGCAAGTAAAAGGGTGTGGGCCCTGCAGCACTACCTGTAGTTTGCATTGTGCATTGGAAGGCACAAAGTAAGCAGACGGGAGGAGAAGTCAGGATAGTGCACAAGGGTATAGAAGGGAGCGGCTGAAGAAAAGAGAAGTGGAAACAGACAGCAAACTAGGCTGGAGAGAGACCTGAGACAAAGAGATCTGAATTATACGAGAGCCGACCAGGGGAAACACAAATTATGCAGTCAAGTTTCCCACATTTGGGGAAATCGCAGGAGCAGCACACCCAGAGTACAATGGGTGAGCCTTGCCCTGGGAGAAGCACCTTCATGATCATAGTATCTCACCTGGCAGGTAAGTAGGAGTTGGTCTAGAGCTGGGGAGGGTCGCTACTCGGGTACCCCCTGTAAAGTGAAGGAGATCCAACTGAGGCAGCACAAGGGAATTCTCGAAAGAAGAACAAGGCTAAAGGAAAATCTGAGACAAAGAAATCTGACTTTTACCAGAGCTGACCAGAAGAAATCACAAACACAGCCTCCCACTACCACAAATAATGCAGTCAAGTTTCCCACATTTGGGGAAATCACAGGGGTCAGCATACCCAAAATGCAATGAATGAACCTCACCCTGGGAGAAAAATCTTCATGACCATGGTATCTCCTATGCAAAATAAGTATGATTTGGAATAGGGCTGGGGAGGGCCGCTGCTCATGCACATCTCTATCAAGTAAAGGAGATTCAACTGAGGCAGCACAAGGGAACTCTCATCTGGGGACAACAACTGCAGGGAGAACATATATTTTCAGATGAACATGGGAGGGCAGAAGGCTGCCTAATACTGAAGCACCCCCAAACAACAAACCAAATGCAACAACTAGTGCAAGCATTCCTGGGGGAAGGCCTGCCGCAGATGGATTTGCATATGGTGATGTCATCCAAGCAGTGGGTCAAAGTTGGCTTCAACCCTCGTCTGCATATGAAAAGAGAAAAGGGGCGTGCAGGGCATGGTGGCCTTTTGCGGCGCTTGGCTGACCCCTAGTTTGCATTAAACACCTCCACCCTCCTTTGGTGTGGGGCTCATGTTGGCTATGCCCCAGCCCCTGAAGCATTCAAGCTGATTTCTTGCAGCAGCTGGGCACTGTAACAGCTCCAGAGCTGCTCTGTAAGCCAAGTAAAAGGGTGTGGGCCCTGCAGCACTACCTGTAGTTCGCATTGTGCGTTGGAAGGCACAAAGTAAGCAGACAGGAGGAGAAGTCAGGATAGTGCGCAAGGGAATAGAAGGGAGCGGCTCAAGAAAAGAGAAGTGGAAACAGACAGCAAACTAGGCTGGAGAGAGACCTGAGACAAAGAGATCTGAATTATACGAGAGCCGACCAGGGGAAACACAAATTATGCAGTCAAGTTTCCCACATTTGGGGAAATCGCAGGAGCAGCACACCCAGAGTGCAATGGGTGAGCCTTGCCCTGGGAGAAGCACCTTCATGATCATAGTATCTCACCTGGCAGGTAAGTAGGAGTTGGGCTAGAGCTGGGGAGGGTCGCTGCTCGGGTACCCCCCTGTAAAGTGAAGGAGATCCAACTGAGGCAGCACAAGGGAACTCTCGAAAGAAGAACAAGGCTAGAGGAAGATCTGAGACAAAGAAATCTGACTTTTACCAGAGCTGACCAGAGGAAAGCACAAACACAGTCCCCCACTACCACAAATAATGCAGTCAAGTTTCCCACATTTGGGGAAATCACAGGGGTCAGCATACCCAAAATGCAATGAATGAACCTCACCCTGGGAGAACAATCTTCATGACCATGGTATCTCCTATGCAAAATAAGTATGATTTGGAATAGGGCTGGGGAGGGCCGCTGCTCATGCACATCTCTGTCAAGTAAAGGAGATTCAACTGAGGCAGCACAAGGGAACTCTCATCTGGGGACAACAACTGCAGGGAGAACACATATTTTCAGATGAACATGGGAGGGCAGAAGGCTGCCTAATACTGAAGCACCCCCAAACAACAAACCAAATGCAACAACTAGTGCAAGCATTCCTGGGGGAAGGCCTGCCGCAGAAGACGGATTTGCATATGGTGATGTCATCCAAGCGGTGGGTCAAAGTTGGCTTCAACCCTCGTCTGCATATGAAAACAGAAAAGGGGCGTGCAGGGCATGGTGGCCTTTTGCGGCGCTTGACTGACCCCTAGTTTGCATTAAACACCTCCACCCTCCTTCGGTGTGGGGCTCATGTTGGCTATGCCCCAGCCCCTGAAGCATTCAAGCTGATTTCTTGCAGCAGCTGGGCACTGTAACAGCTCCAGAGCTGCTCTGTAAGGCAAGTAAAAGGGTGTTGGCCCTGCAGCACTACCTGTAGTTTGCATTGTGCATTGGAAGGCACAAAGTAAGCAGACGGGAGGAGAAGTCAGGATAGTGCACAAGGGTATAGAAGGGAGCGGCTGAAGAAAAGAGAAGTGGAAACAGACAGCAAACTAGGCTGGAGAGAGACCTGAGACAAAGAGATCTGAATTATACGAGAGCCGACCAGGGGAAACACAAATTATGCAGTCAAGTTTCCCACATTTGGGGAAATCGCAGGAGCAGCACACCCAGAGTACAATGGGTGAGCCTTGCCCTGGGAGAAGCACCTTCATGATCATAGTATCTCACCTGGCAGGTAAGTAGGAGTTGGTCTAGAGCTGGGGAGGGTCGCTACTCGGGTACCCCCCTGTAAAGTGAAGGAGATCCAACTGAGGCAGCACAAGGGAATTCTCGAAAGAAGAACAAGGCTAAAGGAAAATCTGAGACAAAGAAATCTGACTTTTACCAGAGCTGACCAGAAGAAATCACAAACACAGCCTCCCACTACCACAAATAATGCAGTCAAGTTTCCCACATTTGGGGAAATCACAGGGGTCAGCATACCCAAAATGCAATGAATGAACCTCACCCTGGGAGAAAAATCTTCATGACCATGGTATCTCCTATGCAAAATAAGTATGATTTGGAATAGGGCTGGGGAGGGCCGCTGCTCATGCACATCTCTATCAAGTAAAGGAGATTCAACTGAGGCAGCACAAGGGAACTCTCATCTGGGGACAACAACTGCAGGGAGAACATATATTTTCAGATGAACATGGGAGGGCAGAAGGCTGCCTAATACTGAAGCACCCCCAAACAACAAACCAAATGCAACAACTAGTGCAAGCATTCCTGGGGGAAGGCCTGCCGCAGATGGATTTGCATATGGTGATGTCATCCAAGCAGTGGGTCAAAGTTGGCTTCAACCCTCGTCTGCATATGAAAAGAGAAAAGGGGCGTGCAGGGCATGGTGGCCTTTTGCGGCGCTTGGCTGACCCCTAGTTTGCATTAAACACCTCCACCCTCCTTTGGTGTGGGGCTCATGTTGGCCATGCCCCATCCCCTGAAGCATTCAAGCAGATTTCTTGCAGCAGCTGGGCACTGTAACAGCTCCAGAGCTGCTCTGTAAGGCAAGTAAAAGGGTGTGGGCCCTGCAGCACTACCTGTAGTTTGCATTGTGCAATGGAAGGCACAAAGTAAGCAGACGGGAGGAGAAGTCAGGATAGTGCACAAGGGTATAGAAGGGAGCGGCTGAAGAAAAGAGAAGTGGAAACAGACAGCAAACTAGGCTGGAGAGAGACCTGAGACAAAGAGATCTGAATTATACGAGAGCCGACCAGGGGAAACACAAATTATGCAGTCAAGTTTCCCACATTTGGGGAAATCGCAGGGGCAGCACACCCAGAGTGCAATGGGTGAGCCTTGCCCTGGGAGAAGCGCCTTCATGATCATAGTATCTCACCTGGCAGGTAAGTAGGAGTTGGGCTAGAGCTGGGGAGGGTCTCTGCTCGGGCACCCCCCTGTCAAGTGAAGGAGATCCAACTGAGGCAGCACAAGGGAACTCTCGAAAGAAGAACAAGGCTAGAGGAAGATCTGAAACAAAGAAATCTGACTTTTACCAGAGCTGACCAGAGGAAAACACAAACACAGTCCCCCACTACCACAAATAAAGCAGTCGAGTTTCCCACATTTGGGGAAATCACAGGGGTCAGCATACCCAGAATGCAATGAATGAACCTCACCCTGGGAGAATAATCTTCATGACCATGGTATCTCCTATGCAAAATAAGTATGATTTGGGATAGAGCTGGGGAGGGCCGCTGCTCAGGCACATCTCTGTCAAGTAAAGGAGATTCAACTGAGGCAGCACAAGGGAACTCTCATCTGGGGACAACAATTGCAGGGAGAACACATATTTTCAGATGAAAATGGGAGAGCAGAAGGCTGCCTAATACTGAAGCACCCCCAAACAACAAACCAAATGCAACAACTAGTACAAGCATTCCTGGGAAAAGGTCTGCAGAAGACGGATTTGCATATGGTGATGTCATCCAAGCAGTGGGTCAAAGTTGGCTTCAACCCTCGTTTGCATATGAAAAGAGAAAAGGGGCATGCAGGGCATGGCGGCCTTTTGCGGCGATAGGCTGACCCCTAGTTTGCATTAAACACCTCCACCCTCCGTCGGTGTGGGGCTCATGTTGGCTATGCCCCAGCCCCTGAAGCATTCAAGCTGATTTCTTGGAGCAGCTGGGCACTGTAACAGCTCCAGAGCTGCTCTGTAAGGCAAGTAAAAGGGTGTGGGCCCTGCAGCACTACCTGTAGTTTGCATTGTGCGTTGGAAGGCACAAAGTAAGCAGACAGGAGAAGTCAGGAGAGTGCACAAGGGCATAGAAGGCAGCGGCTCAAGAAAAGAGAAGTGGAAACAGACAGCAAACTAGGCTGGAGAGAGACCTGAGACAAAGAGATCTGAATTATACGAGAGCCGACCAGGGGAAACACAAATTATGCAATCAAGTGTCCCACATTTGGGGAAATCATAGGAGCAGCACACCCAGAGTGCAATGGGTGAGCCTTGCCCTGGGAGAAGCACCTTCCTGATCATAGTATCTCACCTGGCAGGTAAGTAGGAGTTGGGCTTGAGCTGGGGAGGGTCGCTGCTCGGGCACCCCCCTGTCAAGTGAAGGAGATCCAACTGAGGCAGCACAAGGGAACTCTCGAAAGAAGAACAAGGCTAGAGGAAGATCTGAGACAAAGAAATCTGACTTTTACCAGAGCTGACCAGAGGAAAGCACAAACACAGTCCCCCACTACCACCAGGAAACAATAACGCCACTGCATCCTTGCTGCTTTCTCATGTGGAAGTCTATTTAATGTGAAAACAAGGTGATATCTAATTAGCACACAGAAAAGAAAATTAAGTGAATTTTTGAAAGAAAACAATACTGTCAATATACTATTAAAACAAATTAAAATGGTAAAAGTTATTGTACTTTAAGTAAAAATAAAAGAGCAAAAATATCAATCCCAGTTTTGGATTACTTTAATTAACAAAAAAATGCATATAGCAGAGGATAGTTTCAATCTGTCTACCTCTGGGTTATGGGCCCAGCATGCTTCCATTGCAGTACTCTGCTGCACATGTAAGTGCAAGAGATCCTGAAGCACTCACTCATCATGGGAAAGTACCAATGTGTTTCTTCATTGGTTGATGGCAGAAACATCTTACAAAAACACTCCAGATTATTGACTTTTTAAAGTTTTTCTAGGAAACGTTCTAGATGATTGTTTATTAGCCTTTGTCAGTATGTACTTTTGCAAAGTGTCGCTGTGGCGCAATCAGTTAGTGTGTATGGCTATTAACCAAAAGGTTGGTGGTTCAATCCCACCCAGGGATGTAATTGACTTTGTTATCAGATTTTGGTGATCTTTAAGAAGACAAGTCAAAATTTCAAACCCCCTGTTATGGTGTTAGGTATTTAGACTTCTCTGATGTAATCAGAGTTAGATATGATTCAGTGATTTTATAAAAACAGCTAGGAAGCACAATTTAGCAGTGGGTTGCAGAGAAAAAGAAATATGCTGGCAAAAAAATCCAATTGAGTGATTAAACAGCTCTTGGATGGTTTTTCACCTATTACTAAATTAAACTTGCTTCATTGGAAAGGCAGCAAGATGCATCCTCATTTCAATATCTACTGAAATAATACAGGTTGACACCAGGAAATATTAACGCCACTGCATCCTTGCTGCTTTCTCATGTGGAAGTCTGTTTAATGTGAAAACAAGGTGATATCTAATTAGCACACAGGTAAGGAATTAAGAAAATCTTTATTAAAGGGTGAAGATGTTTCTCACAAAATCGTTGCCCCAATGCATCATTGAAATTCAAGCTGGAAAGATGATTTTAATATATCACTTGTACATTTTGTATTGCTCTTCTGGTGACAATGTAGTTTGTTTTTGTCAATTACCATTTTTATAATCGGGTAAAGAAAATTAAGTGGATTTTTGAAAGAAAACAATACTGTCAATATACTAGTAAAACAAATTAAAATGGTAAAAGTTATTGTACTTTAAGTAAAAATAAAAGAGCAAAAATGTCAATCCCAGTTTTGGATTACTTTAATTAACAAAAAAAATGCATATAGCAGAGGATAGTTTCAATCTGCCTACCTCTGGGTTATGGACCCAGCATGCTTCCATTACAGTACTCTGCTGCACATGTAAGTGCAAGAGATCCTGAAGCACTCACTCATCATGGGAAAGTACCAATGTGTTTCTTCATTGGTTGCTGGAAGAAACATCTTACAAAAACTCTCCAGATTATTGACTTTTTAAAATGTTTCTAGGAAACGTTCTAGATGAATGCTTATTAGCCTTTGTCAGTATGTAAGTTTGCAAAGTGTCTCTGTGGCGCAATCGGTTAGTGTGTTTGGTTATTAATCAAAGGGTTGTTGGTTCAATCCCACCCAGGGATGTAATTGACCTCGTTATCAGATTTTGGTGATCTTTAAGTAGACAAGTCAAAATTTCAAACCCCCTCTTATGGTGTAGGGTACCTGGCCTTCTCTGATGTAATCAGAGTTAGATTTGATTAAGTGATTTTATAAAAAAAACAGCTAGGAAGCACAATTTAGCAGTGGGTTGCAGAGAAAAAGAAATATGCTGGCAGAAAAATCCAATTGAGTGATTAAACAGCTCTTCATTTTCTGGCTTTATTTTTATGCTAACTAATTTGTTCTCTGAAAAGTGTCCACAAAGCCAAGTGTCTGATTAACATCTTTGTAGGGATGGTTTTTCACCTATTACTAAATTAAACTTGCTTCATTGGAAAGGCAGCAAGATGCATCCTCATTTCAATATCTACGGAAATAATACAGGTTGACACCAGGAAACATTAACGCCACTGCATCTTTGCTGTTTTCTCATGTGGAAGTCTGTTTAATGTGAAAACAAGGTGATATCTAATTAGCACACAGGTAAGGAATTAAGAAAATCTTTATTTAAGGGTGAAGATGTTTCTCACAAAATCGTTGCCCCAATGCATCATTGAAATTCAAGCTGGAAAGATGATTTTAATATATCATTTGTACATTTTGTATTGCTCTTCTGGTGACAATGTAGTTTGTTTTTGTCAATTACCATTTTAATAATCGGGTAAAGAAAATTAATTGGATTTTTGAAAGAAAACAATACTGTCAATATACTATTAAAACAAATTAAAATGGTAAAAGTTATTGTACTTTAAGTAAAAATAAAAGAGCACAAATATCAATCCCAGTTTTGGATTACTTTAATTAACAAAAAAAATGCATATAGCAGAGGATAGTTTCAATCTGCCTACCTCTGCTTCCATTACAGTACTCTGCTGCACATGTAAGTGCAAGAGATCCTGAAGCACTCACTCATCATGGGAAAGTACCAATGTGTTTCTTCATTGGTTGATGGAAGAAACATCTTACAAAAACTCTCCAGATTATTGACTATTTAAAGTTTTTATAGTAAACGTTCTAGATGAATGCTTATTAGCCTTTGTCAGTAAGTACTTTTGCAAAGTGTCGCTGTGGCGCAATCAGTTAGTGTGTACGGCTATTAACCAAAAGGTTGGTGGTTCAATCCCACCCAGGGACGTAATTGACCTTGTTATCAGATTTTGTTTATCTTTAAGTAGACAAGTCAAAATTTCGAAAACCCCTGTTATGGTGTAGGGTACCTGGCCTTCTCTGATGTAATCAGAGTTAGATTTGATTCAATGATTTTATAAAAACAGCTAGGAAGCACAATTTAGCAGTGGGTTGCAGAGAAAAAGAAATATGCTGGCAAAAAAATCCAATCGAGTGATTAAACAGCTCTTCATTTTCTGGCTTTATTTTTATGCTAACAAATTTGTTCTCTGAAAAGTGTCCACAAAGCCAAGTATCTGATTAACATCTTTGTAGGGATGGTTTTTCACCTATTACTAAATTAAACTTGCTTCATTGGAAAGGCAGCAAGATGCATCCTCATTTCAATATCTACTGAAATAATACAGGTTGACACCAGGAAACATTAACGCCACTGCATCCTTGCTGCTTTCTCATGTGGAAGTCTGTTTAATGTGAAAACAAGGTGATATCTAATTAGCACACAGGTAAGGAATTAAGAAAATCTTTATTTAAGGGTGAAGATTTTTCTCACAAAATCGTTGCCCCAATGCATCATTGAAATTCAAGCTGGAAAGATGATTTTAATATATCACTTGTACATTTTGTATTGCTCTTCTGGTGACAATGTAGTTTGCTTTTGTCAATTACCATTTTAATAATCGGGTAAAGAAAATTAATTGGATTTTTGAAAGAAAACAATACTGTCAATATACTATTAAAACAAATTAAAATGGTAAAAGTTATTGTACTTTAAGTAAAAATAAAAGAGCAAAAATATCAATCCCAGTTTTGGATTACTTTAATTAACAAAAAAAAATGCATATAGCAGAGGATAGTTTCAATCTGCCTACCTCTGGGTTATGGACCCAGCATGCTTCCATTACAGTACTCTGCTGCACATGTAAGTGCAAGAAATCCTGAAGCACTCACTCATCATGGGAAAGTACCAATGTGTTTCTTCATTGGTTGATGGAAGAAACATCTTACAAAAACTCTCCACATTATTGACTTTTTAAAATGTTTCTAGGAATCGTTCTAGATGAATGCTTATTAGCCTTTGTCAGTAAGTACTTTTGCAAAGTGTCGCTGTGGCGCAATCAGTTAGTGTGTGAGGCTATTAACCAAAAGGTTGGTGGTTCAATCCCACCCAGGGACTTAATTGACCTTGTTATCAGATTTTGGTGATCTTTAAGTAGACAAGTCAAAATTTCAAACCCCCTGTTATGGTGTAGGGTACCTGGCCTTCTCTGAAGTAATCAGAGTTAGATTTGATTCAGTGATTTTATAAAAACAGCTAGGAAGCACAATTTAGCAGTGGGTTGCAGAGAAAAAGAAATATGCTGGCAGAAAAATCCAATTGAGTGATTAAACAGCTCTTCATTTTCTGGCTTTATTTTTATGCTAACAAATTTGTTCTCTGAAAAGTGTCCACAAAGCCAAGTCTCTGATTAACACCTTTGTAGGGATGGTTTTTCACCTTTTACTAAATTAAACTTGCTTCATTGGAAAGGCAGCAAGATGCATCCTCATTTCAATGTCTACTGAAATAATACAGGTTGACACCAGGAAACATTAACGCCACTGCATCCTTGCTGCTTTCGCATGTGAAAGTCTGTTTAATGTGAAAACAAGGTGATATCTAATTAGCACACAGGTAAGGAATTAAGAAAATCTTTATTTAAGGGTGAAGATGTTTCTCACAAAATCGTTGCCCCAATGCATCATTGAAATTCAAGCTGGAAAGATGATTTTAATATATCACTTGTACATTTTGTATTGCTCTTCTGGTGACAATGTAGTTTGTTTTTGTCAATTACCATTTTAATAATCGGGTAAAGAAAATTAATTGGATTTTTGAAAGAAAACAATACTGTCAATATACTATTAAAACAAATTAAAATGGTAAAAGTTATTGTACTTTAAGTAAAAATAAAAGAGCAAAAATATCAATCCCAGTTTTGGATTACTTTAATGAACAAAAAAAAATGCATATAGCAAAGGATAGTTTCAATCTGCCTACCTCTGGGTTATGGGCCCAGCATGCTTCCATTGCAGTACTCTGCTGCACATGTAAGTGCAAGAGATCCTGAAGCACTCACTCATCATGTGAAAGTACCAATGTGTTTCTTCATTGGTTGCTGGAAGAAACATCTAACAAAAACTCTCCAGATTATTAATTTTTTAAAGTTTTTCTAGGAAACGTTCTAGATGAATGCTTATTAGTCTTTGTCAGTATGCACTTTTTGCAAAGTGTCTCTGTGGCGCAATCAATTAGTGTGTTCAGCTATTAATCAAAAGGTTGGTGGTTCAATCCCACCCAGGGACGTAATTGACCTTGTGATCAGATTTTGGTGATATTTAAGTAGACAAGTCAAAATTGCAAACCCCCTCTTATGGTGTAGGGTACCTGGCCTTCTCTGATGTAATCAGAGTTAGATTTGATTAAGTGATTTTATAAAAAAACAGCTAGGAAGCACAATTTAGCAGTGGGTTGCAGAGAAAAAGAAAAATGCTGGCAGAAAAATCCAATTGAGTGATTAAACAGCTCTTTTTTTCTGGCTTTATTTTTATGATAACAAATTTGTTCTCTGAAAAGTGTCCACAAAGCCAAGTATCTGATTAACATCTTTGTAGGGATGTTTTTTCACCTATTACTAAATTAAACTTGCTTCATTGGAAAGGCAGCAAGATGCATCCTCATTTCAATATCTACGGAAATAATACAGGTTGACACCAGGAAACATTAACGCCACTGCATCTTTGCTGTTTTCTCATGTGGAAGTCTGTTTAATGTGAAAACAAGGTGATATCTAATTAGCACACAGGTAAGGAATTAAGAAAATCTTTATTTAAGGGTGAAGATGTTTCTCACAAAATCGTTGCCCCAATGCATCATTGAAATTCAAGCAGGAAAGATGATTTTAATATATCACTTGTACATTTTGTATTGCTCTTCTGGTGACAATGTAGTTTGTTTTTGTCAATTACCATTTTAATAATCGGGTAAAGAAAATTAATTGGATTTTTGAAAGAAAACAATACTGTCAATATACTATTAAAACAAATTAAAATGGTAAAAGTTATTGTACTTTAAGTAAAAATAAAAGAGCAAAAATGTCAATCCCAGTTTTGGATTACTTTAATTAACAAAAAAAAATGCATATAGCAGAGGATAGTTTCAATCTGCCTACCTCTGGGTTATGGACCCAGCATGCTTCCATTACAGTACTCTGCTGCACATGTAAGTGCAAAAGATCCTGAAGCACTCACTCATCATGGGAAAGTACCAATGTGTTTCTTCATTGGTTGATGGAAGAAACATCTTACAAAAACTCTCCACATTATTGACTTTTTAAAATGTTTCTAGGAATCGTTCTAGATGAATGCTTATTAGCCTTTGTCAGTATGTACTTTTGCAAAGTGTCGCTGTGGCGCAATCAGTTAGTGTGTAAGGCTATTAACCACAAGGTTGGTGGTTCAATCCCACCCAGGGACTTAATTGACCTTGTTATCAGATTTTGGTGATCTTTAAGTAGACAAGTCAAAATTTCAAACCCCCTGTTATGGTGTAGGGTACCTGGCCTTCTCTGATGTAATCAGAGTTAGATTTGATTCAGTGATTTTATAAAAACAGCTAGGAAGCACAATTTAGCAGTGGGTTGCAGAGAAAAAGAAATATGCTGGCAGAAAAATCCAATTGAGTGATTAAACAGCTCTTCATTTTCTGGCTTTATTTTTATGCTAACTAATTTGTTCTCTGAAAAGTGTCCACAAAGCCAAGTGTCTGATTAACATCTTTGTAGGGATGGTTTTTCACCTATTACTAAATTAAACTTGCTTCATTGGAAAGGCAGCAAGATGCATCCTCATTTCAATATCTACGGAAATAATACAGGTTGACACCAGGAAACATTAACGCCACTGCATCTTTGCTGTTTTCTCATGTGGAAGTCTGTTTAATGTGAAAACAAGGTGATATCTAATTAGCACACAGGTAAGGAATTAAGAAAATCTTTATTTAAGGGTGAAGATGTTTCTCACAAAATCGTTGCCCCAATGCATCATTGAAATTCAAGCTGGAAAGATGATTTTAATATATCATTTGTACATTTTGTATTGCTCTTCTGGTGACAATGTAGTTTGTTTTTGTCAATTACCATTTTAATAATCGGGTAAAGAAAATTAATTGGATTTTTGAAAGAAAACAATACTGTCAATATACTATTAAAACAAATTAAAATGGTAAAAGTTATTGTACTTTAAGTAAAAATAAAAGAGCACAAATATCAATCCCAGTTTTGGATTACTTTAATTAACAAAAAAAATGCATATAGCAGAGGATAGTTTCAATCTGCCTACCTCTGCTTCCATTACAGTACTCTGCTGCACATGTAAGTGCAAGAGATCCTGAAGCACTCACTCATCATGGGAAAGTACCAATGTGTTTCTTCATTGGTTGATGGAAGAAACATCTTACAAAAACTCTCCAGATTATTGACTATTTAAAGTTTTTATAGTAAACGTTCTAGATGAATGCTTATTAGCCTTTGTCAGTAAGTACTTTTGCAAAGTGTCGCTGTGGCGCAATCAGTTAGTGTGTACGGCTATTAACCAAAAGGTTGGTGGTTCAATCCCACCCAGGGACGTAATTGACCTTGTTATCAGATTTTGTTTATCTTTAAGTAGACAAGTCAAAATTTCGAAAACCCCTGTTATGGTGTAGGGTACCTGGCCTTCTCTGATGTAATCAGAGTTAGATTTGATTCAATGATTTTATAAAAACAGCTAGGAAGCACAATTTAGCAGTGGGTTGCAGAGAAAAAGAAATATGCTGGCAAAAAAATCCAATCGAGTGATTAAACAGCTCTTCATTTTCTGGCTTTATTTTTATGCTAACAAATTTGTTCTCTGAAAAGTGTCCACAAAGCCAAGTATCTGATTAACATCTTTGTAGGGATGGTTTTTCACCTATTACTAAATTAAACTTGCTTCATTGGAAAGGCAGCAAGATGCATCCTCATTTCAATATCTACTGAAATAATACAGGTTGACACCAGGAAACATTAACGCCACTGCATCCTTGCTGCTTTCTCATGTGGAAGTCTGTTTAATGTGAAAACAAGGTGATATCTAATTAGCACACAGGTAAGGAATTAAGAAAATCTTTATTTAAGGGTGAAGATTTTTCTCACAAAATCGTTGCCCCAATGCATCATTGAAATTCAAGCTGGAAAGATGATTTTAATATATCACTTGTACATTTTGTATTGCTCTTCTGGTGACAATGTAGTTTGCTTTTGTCAATTACCATTTTAATAATCGGGTAAAGAAAATTAATTGGATTTTTGAAAGAAAACAATACTGTCAATATACTATTAAAACAAATTAAAATGGTAAAAGTTATTGTACTTTAAGTAAAAATAAAAGAGCAAACATATCAATCCCAGTTTTGGATTACTTTAATTAACAAAAAAAATATGCATATAGCAGAGGATAGTTTCAATCTGCCTACCTCTGGGTTATGGACCCAGCATGCTTCCATTACAGTACTCTGCTGCACATGTAAGTGCAAGAAATCCTGAAGCACTCACTCATCATGGGAAAGTACCAATGTGTTTCTTCATTGGTTGATGGAAGAAACATCTTACAAAAACTCTCCACATTATTGACTTTTTAAAATGTTTCTAGGAATCGTTCTAGATGAATGCTTATTAGCCTTTGTCAGTAAGTACTTTTGCAAAGTGTCGCTGTGGCGCAATCAGTTAGTGTGTGAGGCTATTAACCAAAAGGTTGGTGGTTCAATCCCACCCAGGGACTTAATTGACCTTGTTATCAGATTTTGGTGATCTTTAAGTAGACAAGTCAAAATTTCAAACCCCCTGTTATGGTGTAGGGTACCTGGCCTTCTCTGATGTAATCAGAGTTAGATTTGATTCAGTGATTTTATAAAAACAGCTAGGAAGCACAATTTAGCAGTGGGTTGCAGAGAAAAAGAAATATGCTGGCAGAAAAATCCAATTGAGTGATTAAACAGCTCTTCATTTTCTGGCTTTATTTTTATGCTAACAAATTTGTTCTCTGAAAAGTGTCCACAAAGCCAAGTCTCTGATTAACACCTTTGTAGGGATGGTTTTTCACCTTTTACTAAATTAAACTTGCTTCATTGGAAAGGCAGCAAGATGCATCCTCATTTCAATGTCTACTGAAATAATACAGGTTGACACCAGGAAACATTAACGCCACTGCATCCTTGCTGCTTTCGCATGTGAAAGTCTGTTTAATGTGAAAACAAGGTGATATCTAATTAGCACACAGGTAAGGAATTAAGAAAATCTTTATTTAAGGGTGAAGATGTTTCTCACAAAATCGTTGCCCCAATGCATCATTGAAATTCAAGCTGGAAAGATGATTTTAATATATCACTTGTACATTTTGTATTGCTCTTCTGGTGACAATGTAGTTTGTTTTTGTCAATTACCATTTTAATAATAGGGTAAAGAAAATTAAGTGGATTTTTGAAAGAAAACAATACTGTCAATATACTATTAAAACAAATTAAAATGGTAAAAGTTATTGTACTTTAAGTAAAAATAAAAGAGCAAAAATATCAATCCCAGTTTTGGATTACTTTAATGAACAAAAAAAAATGCATATAGCAAAGGATAGTTTCAATCTGCCTACCTCTGGGTTATGGGCCCAGCATGCTTCCATTGCAGTACTCTGCTGCACATGTAAGTGCAAGAGATCCTGAAGCACTCACTCATCATGTGAAAGTACCAATGTGTTTCTTCATTGGTTGCTGGAAGAAACATCTAACAAAAACTCTCCAGATTATTAATTTTTTAAAGTTTTTCTAGGAAACGTTCTAGATGAATGCTTATTAGTCTTTGTCAGTATGCACTTTTTGCAAAGTGTCTCTGTGGCGCAATCAATTAGTGTGTTCAGCTATTAATCAAAAGGTTGGTGGTTCAATCCCACCCAGGGACGTAATTGACCTTGTGATCAGATTTTGGTGATATTTAAGTAGACAAGTCAAAATTGCAAACCCCCTCTTATGGTGTAGGGTACCTGGCCTTCTCTGATGTAATCAGAGTTAGATTTGATTAAGTGATTTTATAAAAAAAACAGCTAGGAAGCACAATTTAGCAGTGGGTTGCAGAGAAAAAGAAAAATGCTGGCAGAAAAATCCAATTGAGTGATTAAACAGCTCTTTTTTTCTGGCTTTATTTTTATGATAACAAATTTGTTCTCTGAAAAGTGTCCACAAAGCCAAGTATCTGATTAACATCTTTGTAGGGATGTTTTTTCACCTATTACTAAATTAAACTTGCTTCATTGGAAAGGCAGCAAGATGCATCCTCATTTCAATATCTACGGAAATAATACAGGTTGACACCAGGAAACATTAACGCCACTGCATCTTTGCTGTTTTCTCATGTGGAAGTCTGTTTAATGTGAAAACAAGGTGATATCTAATTAGCACACAGGTAAGGAATTAAGAAAATCTTTATTTAAGGGTGAAGATGTTTCTCACAAAATCGTTGCCCCAATGCATCATTGAAATTCAAGCAGGAAAGATGATTTTAATATATCACTTGTACATTTTGTATTGCTCTTCTGGTGACAATGTAGTTTGTTTTTGTCAATTACCATTTTAATAATCGGGTAAAGAAAATTAATTGGATTTTTGAAAGAAAACAATACTGTCAATATACTATTAAAACAAATTAAAATGGTAAAAGTTATTGTACTTTAAGTAAAAATAAAAGAGCAAAAATGTCAATCCCAGTTTTGGATTACTTTAATTAACAAAAAAAAATGCATATAGCAGAGGATAGTTTCAATCTGCCTACCTCTGGGTTATGGACCCAGCATGCTTCCATTACAGTACTCTGCTGCACATGTAAGTGCAAAAGATCCTGAAGCACTCACTCATCATGGGAAAGTACCAATGTGTTTCTTCATTGGTTGATGGAAGAAACATCTTACAAAAACTCTCCACATTATTGACTTTTTAAAATGTTTCTAGGAATCGTTCTAGATGAATGCTTATAAGCCTTTGTCAGTATGTACTTTTGCAAAGTGTCGCTGTGGCGCAATCAGTTAGTGTGTAAGGCTATTAACCACAAGGTTGGTGGTTCAATCCCACCCAGGGACTTAATTGACCTTGTTATCAGATTTTGGTGATCTTTAAGTAGACAAGTCAAAATTTCAAACCCCCTGTTATGGTGTAGGGTACCTGGCCTTCTCTGATGTAATCAGAGTTAGATTTGATTCAGTGATTTTATAAAAACAGCTAGGAAGCACAATTTAGCAGTGGGTTGCAGAGAAAAAGAAATATGCTGGCAGAAAAATCCAATTGAGTGATTAAACAGCTCTTCATTTTCTGGCTTTATTTTTATGCTAACTAATTTGTTCTCTGAAAAGTGTCCACAAAGCCAAGTATCTGATTAACATCTTTGTAGGGATGGTTTTTCATCTATTACTAAATTAAACTTGCTTCATTGGAAAGGCAGCAAGATGCATCCTCATTTCAATATCTACTGAAATAATACAGGTTGACACCAGGAAACATTAACGCCACTGCATCCTTGCTGCTTTCTCATGTGGAAGTCTGTTTAATGTGAAAACAAGGTGATATCTAATTAGCACACAGGTAAAGAATTAAGAAAATCTTTATTTAAGGGTGAAGATGTTTCTCACAAAATCGTTGCCCCAATGCATCATTGAAATTCAAGCTGGAAAGATGATTTTAATGTATCACTTGTACATTTTGTATTGCTCTTCTGGTGACAATGTAGTTTGTTTTTGTCAATTACCATTTTAATAATAGGGTAAAGAAAATTAAGTGGATTTTTGAAAGAAAACAATACTGTCAATATACTATTAAAACAAATTAAAATGGTAAAAGTTATTGTACTTTAAGTAAAAATAAAAGCTAAAATATCAATCCCAGTTTTGGATTACTTTAATGAACAAAAAAAAATGCATATAGCAAAGGATAGTTTCAATCTGCCTACCTCTGGATTATGGGCCCAGCATGCTTCCATTGCAGTACTCTGCTGCACATTTAAGTGCAAGAGATCCTGAAGCACTCACTCATCATGCGAAAGTACCAATGTGTTTCTTCATTGGTTGCTGGAAGAAACATCTTACAAAAACTCTCCAGATTATTGACTTTTTAAAGTTTTTCTAGGAAACGTTCTAGATGAATGCTTATTAGTCTTTGTCAGTATGTACTTTTTGCAAAGTGTCTCTGTGGCGCAATCTGTTAGTGTGTTCAGCTATTAACCAAAAGGTTGGTGGTTCAATCCCACCCAAAGACGTAATTGACCTTGTTATCAGATTTTGTTGATCTTTAAGTAGACAAGTCAAAATTTCGAAAACCCCTGTTATGGTGTAGGGTACCTGGCCTTCTCCCAGAGTTATATTTGATTCAATGATTTTAAAAAAACAGCTAGGAAGCACAATTTAGCAGTGGGTTGCAGAGAAAAAGAAATATGCTGGCAAAAAAATCCAATTGAGTGATTAAACAGCTCTTCATTTTCTGGCTTTATTTTTATGCTAACAAATTTGTTCTCTGAAAAGTGTCCACAAAGCCAAGTCTCTGATTAACACCTTTGTAGGGATGGTTTTTCACCTATTACTAAATTAAACTTGCTTCATTGGAAAGGCAGCAAGATGCATCCTCATTTCAATATCTACGGAAATAATACAGGTTGACACCAGGAAACATTAACGCCACTGCATCTTTGCTGTTTTCTCATGTGGAAGTCTGTTTAATGTGAAAACAAGGTGATATCTAATTAGCACACAGGTAAGGAAATAAGAAAATCTTTATTTAAGGGTGAAGATGTTTCTCACAAAATCGTTGCCCCAATGCATCATTGAAATTCAAGCTGGAAAGATGATTTTAATATATCACTTGTACATTTTGTATTGCTCTTCTGGTGACAATGTAGTTTGTTTTTGTCAATTACCATTTTAATAATCGGGTAAAGAAAATTAATTGGATTTTTGAAAGAAAACAATACTGTCAATATACTATTAAAACAAATTAAAATGGTAAAAGTTATTGTACTTTAAGTAAAAATAAAAGAGCAAAAATATCAATCCCAGTTTTGGATTACTTTAATGAACAAAAAAAATGCATATAGCAAAGGATAGTTTCAATCTGCCTACCTCTGGGTTATGGGCCCAGCATGCTTCCATTGCAGTACTCTGCTGCACATGTAAGTGCAAGAGATCCTGAAGCACTCACTCATCATGTGAAAGTACCAATGTGTTTCTTCATTGGTTGCTGGAAGAAACATCTAACAAAAACTCTCCAGATTATTAATTTTTTAAAGTTTTTCTAGGAAACGTTCTAGATGAATGCTTATTAGTCTTTGTCAGTATGCACTTTTTGCAAAGTGTCTCTGTGGCGCAATCAATTAGTGTGTTCAGCTATTAATCAAAAGGTTGGTGGTTCAATCCCACCCAGGGACGTAATTGACCTTGTGATCAGATTTTGGTGATATTTAAGTAGACAAGTCAAAATTGCAAACCCCCTCTTATGGTGTAGGGTACCTTGCCTTCTCTGATGTAATCAGAGTTAGATTTGATTAAGTGATTTTATAAAAAAACAGCTAGGAAGCACAATTTAGCAGTGGGTTGCAGAGAAAAAGAAAAATGCTGGCAGAAAAATCCAATTGAGTGATTAAACAGCTCTTTTTTTCTGGCTTTATTTTTATGATAACAAATTTGTTCTCTGAAAAGTGTCCACAAAGCCAAGTATCTGATTAACATCTTTGTAGGGATGTTTTTTCACCTATTACTAAATTAAACTTGCTTCATTGGAAAGGCAGCAAGATGCATCCTCATTTCAATATCTACGGAAATAATACAGGTTGACACCAGGAAACATTAACGCCACTGCATCTTTGCTGTTTTCTCATGTGGAAGTCTGTTTAATGTGAAAACAAGGTGATATCTAATTAGCACACAGGTAAGGAATTAAGAAAATCTTTATTTAAGGGTGAAGATGTTTCTCACAAAATCGTTGCCCCAATGCATCATTGAAATTCAAGCAGGAAAGATGATTTTAATATATCACTTGTACATTTTGTATTGCTCTTCTGGTGACAATGTAGTTTGTTTTTGTCAATTACCATTTTAATAATCGGGTAAAGAAAATTAATTGGATTTTTGAAAGAAAACAATACTGTCAATATACTATTAAAACAAATTAAAATGGTAAAAGTTATTGTACTTTAAGTAAAAATAAAAGAGCAAAAATGTCAATCCCAGTTTTGGATTACTTTAATTAACAAAAAAAAATGCATATAGCAGAGGATAGTTTCAATCTGCCTACCTCTGGGTTATGGACCCAGCATGCTTCCATTACAGTACTCTGCTGCACATGTAAGTGCAAAAGATCCTGAAGCACTCACTCATCATGGGAAAGTACCAATGTGTTTCTTCATTGGTTGATGGAAGAAACATCTTACAAAAACTCTCCACATTATTGACTTTTTAAAATGTTTCTAGGAATCGTTCTAGATGAATGCTTATTAGCCTTTGTCAGTATGTACTTTTGCAAAGTGTCACTGTGGCGCAATCAGTTAGTGTGTAAGGCTATTAACCACAAGGTTGGTGGTTCAATCCCACCCAGGGACTTAATTGACCTTGTTATCAGATTTTGGTGATCTTTAAGTAGACAAGTCAAAATTTCAAACCCCCTGTTATGGTGTAGGGTACCTGGCCTTCTCTGATGTAATCAGAGTTAGATTTGATTCAGTGAATTTATAAAAACAGCTAGGAAGCACAATTTAGCAGTGGGTTGCAGAGAAAAATAAATATGCTGGCAGAAAAATCCAATTGAGTGATTAAACAGCTCTTCATTTTCTGGCTTTATTTTTATGCTAACTAATTTGTTCTCTGAAAAGTGTCCACAAAGCCAAGTATCTGATTAACATATTTGTAGGGATGGTTTTTCATCTATTACTAAATTAAACTTGCTTCATTGGAAAGGCAGCAAGATGCATCCTCATTTCAATATCTACTGAAATAATACAGGTTGACACCAGGAAACATTAACGCCACTGCATCCTTGCTGCTTTCTCATGTGGAAGTCTGTTTAATGTGAAAACAAGGTGATATCTAATTAGCACACAGGTAAAGAATTAAGAAAATCTTTATTTAAGGGTGAAGATGTTTCTCACAAAATCGTTGCCCCAATGCATCATTGAAATTCAAGGTGGAAAGATGATTTTAATGTATCACTTGTACATTTTGTATTGCTCTTCTGGTGACAATGTAGTTTGTTTTTGTCAATTACCATTTTAATAATAGGGTAAAGAAAATTAAGTGGATTTTTGAAAGAAAACAATACTGTCAATATACTATTAAAACAAATTAAAATGGTAAAAGTTATTGTACTTTAAGTAAAAATAAAAGCTAAAATATCAATCCCAGTTTTGGATTACTTTAATGAACAAAAAAAAATGCATATAGCAAAGGATAGTTTCAATCTGCCTACCTCTGGATTATGGGCCCAGCATGCTTCCATTGCAGTACTCTGCTGCACATTTAAGTGCAAGAGATCCTGAAGCACTCACTCATCATGCGAAAGTACCAATGTGTTTCTTCATTGGTTGCTGGAAGAAACATCTTACAAAAACTCTCCAGATTATTGACTTTTTAAAGTTTTTCTAGGAAACGTTCTAGATGAATGCTTATTAGTCTTTGTCAGTATGTGCTTTTTGCAAAGTGTCTCTGTGGCGCAATCTGTTAGTGTGTTCAGCTATTAACCAAAAGGTTGGTGGTTCAATCCCACCCAAAGACGTAATTGACCTTGTTATCAGATTTTGTTGATCTTTAAGTAGACAAGTCAAAATTTCGAAAACCCCTGTTATGGTGTAGGGTACCTGGCCTTCTCCCAGAGTTATATTTGATTCAATGATTTTAAAAAAACAGCTAGGAAGCACAATTTAGCAGTGGGTTGCAGAGAAAAAGAAATATGCTGGCAAAAAAATCCAATTGAGTGATTAAACAGCTCTTCATTTTCTGGCTTTATTTTTATGCTAACAAATTTGTTCTCTGAAAAGTGTCCACAAAGCCAAGTCTCTGATTAACACCTTTGTAGGGATGGTTTTTCACCTATTACTAAATTAAACTTGCTTCATTGGAAAGGCAGCAAGATGCATCCTCATTTCAATATCTACGGAAATAATACAGGTTGACACCAGGAAACATTAACGCCACTGCATCTTTGCTGTTTTCTCATGTGGAAGTCTGTTTAATGTGAAAACAAGGTGATATCTAATTAGCACACAGGTAAGGAAATAAGAAAATCTTTATTTAAGGGTGAAGATGTTTCTCACAAAATCGTTGCCCCAATGCATCATTGAAATTCAAGCTGGAAAGATGATTTTAATATATCACTTGTACATTTTGTATTGCTCTTCTGGTGACAATGTAGTTTGTTTTTGTCAATTACCATTTTAATAATCGGGTAAAGAAAATTAATTGGATTTTTGAAAGAAAACAATACTGTCAATATACTATTAAAACAAATTAAAATGGTAAAAGTTATTGTACTTTAAGTAAAAATAAAAGAGCAAAAATATCAATCCCAGTTTTGGATTACTTTAATTAACAAAAAAAAATGCATATAGCAGAGGATAGTTTCAATCTGCCTACCTCTGGGTTATGGACCCAGCATGCTTCCATTACAGTACTCTGCTGCACATGTAAGTGCAAGAGATCCTGAAGCACTCACTCATCATGGGAAAGTACCAATGTGTTTCTTCATTGGTTGATGGAAGAAACATCTTACAAAAACTCTCCACATTATTGACTTTTTAAAATGTTTCTAGGAATCGTTCTAGATGAATGCTTATTAGCCTTTGTCAGTATGGACTTTTGCAAAGTGTTGCTGTGGCGCAACCAGTTAGTGTGTAAGGCTATTAACCAAAAGGTTGGTGGTTCAATCCCACCCAGGGACTTAATTGACCTTGTTATCAGATTTTGGTGATCTTTAAGTAGACAAGTCAAAATTTCAAACCCCCTGTTATGGTGTAGGGTACCTGGCCTTCTCTGATGTAATCAGAGTTAGATTTGATTCAGTGATTTTATAAAAACAGCTAGGAAGCACAATTTAGCAGTGGGTTGCAGAGAAAAAGAAATATGCTGGCAGAAAAATCCAATTGAGTGATTAAACAGCTCTTCATTTTCTGGCTTTATTTTTATGCTAACTAATTTGTTCTCTGAAAAGTGTCCACAAAGCCAAGTATCTGATTAACATATTTGTAGGGATGGTTTTTCACCTATTACTAAATTAAACTTGCTTCATTGGAAAGGCAGCAAGATGCATCCTCATTTCAATATCTACTGAAATAATACAGGTTGACACCAGGAAACATTAACGCCACTGCATCCTTGCTGCTTTCTCATGTGGAAGTCTGTTTAATGTGAAAACAAGGTGATATCTAATTAGCACACAGGTAAGGAATTAAGAAAATCTTTATTTAAGGGTGAAGATGTTTCTCACAAAATCGTTGCCCCAATGCATCATTGAAATTCAAGCTGGAAAGATGATTTTAATATATCACTTGTACATTTTGTATTGCTCTTCTGGTGACAATGTAGTTTGTTTTTGTCAATTACCATTTTATTAATAGGGTAAAGAAAATTAAGTGGATTTTTGAAAGAAAACAATACTGTCAATATACTATTAAAACAAATTAAAATGGTAAAAGTTATTGTACTTTAAGTAAAAATAAAAGCTAAAATATCAATCCCAGTTTTGGATTACTTTAATGAACAAAAAAAAAATGCATATAGCAAAGGATAGTTTCAATCTGCCTACCTCTGGGTTATGGGCCCAGCATGCTTCCATTGCAGTACTCTGCTGCACATGTAAGTGCAAGAGATCCTGAAGCACTCACTCATCATGCGAAAGTACCAATGTGTTTCTTCATTGGTTGCTGGAAGAAACATCTTACAAAAACTCTCCAGATTATTGACTTTTTAAAGTTTTTCTAGGAAACGTTCTAGATGAATGCTTATTAGTCTTTGTCAGTATATACTTTTTGCAAAGTGTCTCTGTGGCGCAATCGGTTAGTGTGTTCAGCTATTAATCAAAAGGTTGGTGGTTCAATCCCACCCAGGGACGTAATTGACCTTGTGATCAGGTTTTGGTGATATTTAAGTAGACAAGTCAAAATTGCAAACCCCCTCTTATGGTGTAGGGTACCTGGCCTTCTCTGATGTAATCAGAGTTAGATTTGATTAAGTGATTTTATAAAAAAAACAGCTAGGAAGCACAATTTAGCAGTGGGTTGCAGAGAAAAAGAAAAATGCTGGCAGAAAAATCCAATTGAGTGATTAAACAGCTCTTTATTTTCTGGCTTTATTTTTATGATAACAAATTTGTTCTCTGAAAAGTGTCCACAAAGCCAAGTATCTGATTAACATCTTTGTAGGGATGTTTTTTCACCTATTACTAAATTAAACTTGCTTCATTGGAAAGGCAGCAAGATGCATCCTCATTTCAATATCTACGGAAATAATACAGGTTGACACCAGGAAACATTAACGCCACTGCATCTTTGCTGTTTTCTCATGTGGAAGTCTGTTTAATGTGAAAACAAGGTGATATCTAATTAGCACACAGGTAAGGAATTAAGAAAATCTTTATTTAAGGGTGAAGATGTTTCTCACAAAATCGTTGCCCCAATGCATCATTGAAATTCAAGCTGGAAAGATGATTTTAATATATCACTTGTACATTTTGTATTGCTCTTCTGGTGACAATGTAGTTTGTTTTTGTCAATTACCATTTTAATAATCGGGTAAAGAAAATTAATTGGATTTTTGAAAGAAAACAATACTGTCAATATACTATTAAAACAAATTAAAATGGTAAAAGTTATTGTACTTTAAGTAAAAATAAAAGCTAAAATATCAATCCCAGTTTTGGATTACTTTAATGAACAAAAAAAAATGCATATAGCAAAGGATAGTTTCAATCTGCCTACCTCTGGATTATGGGCCCAGCATGCTTCCATTGCAGTACTCTGCTGCACATTTAAGTGCAAGAGATCCTGAAGCACTCACTCATCATGCGAAAGTACCAATGTGTTTCTTCATTGGTTGCTGGAAGAAACATATTACAATAACTCTCCAGATTATTGACTTTTTAAAGTTTTTCTAGGAAACGTTCTAGATGAATGCTTATTAGTCTTTGTCAGTATGTACTTTTTGCAAAGTGTCTCTGTGGCGCAATCTGTTAGTGTGTTCAGCTATTAACCAAAAGGTTGGTGGTTCAATCCCACCCAAAGACGTAATTGACCTTGTTATCAGATTTTGTTGATCTTTAAGTAGACAAGTCAAAATTTCGAAAACCACTGTTATGGTGTAGGGTACCTGGCCTTCTCCCAGAGTTATATTTGATTCAATGATTTTATAAAAAACAGCTAGGAAGCACAATTTAGCAGTGGGTTGCAGAGAAAAATAAATATGCTGGCAAAAAAATCCAATTGAGTGATTAAACAGCTCTTCATTTTCTGGCTTTATTTTTATGCTAACAAATTTGTTCTCTGAAAAGTGTCCACAAAGCCAAGTCTCTGATTAACACCTTTGTAGGGATGGTTTTTCACCTATTACTAAATTAAACTTGCTTCATTGGAAAGGCAGCAAGATGCATCCTCATTTCAATATCTACGGAAATAATACAGGTTGACACCAGGAAACATTAACGCCACTGCATCTTTGCTGTTTTCTCATGTGGAAGTCTGTTTAATGTGAAAACAAGGTGATATCTAATTAGCACACAGGTAAGGAATTAAGAAAATCTTTATTTAAGGGTGAAGATGTTTCTCACAAAATCGATGCCCCAATGCATCATTGAAATTCAAGCTGGAAAGATGATTTTAATATATCACTTGTACATTTTGTATTGCTCTTCTGGTGACAATGTAGTTTGTTTTTGTCAATTACCATTTTAATAATCGGGTAAAGAAAATTAATTGGATTTTTGAAAGAAAACAATACTGTCAATATACTATTAAAACAAATTAAAATGGTAAAAGTTATTGTACTTTAAGTAAAAATAAAAGCTAAAATATCAATCCCAGTTTTGGATTACTTTAATGAACAAAAAAAATGCATATAGCAAAGGATAGTTTCAATCTGCCTACCTCTGGGTTATGGGCCCAGCATGCTTCCAGTGCAGTACTCTGCTGCACATGTAAGTGCAAGAGATCCTGAAGCACTCACTCATCATGCGAAAGTACCAATGTGTTTCTTCATTGGTTGCTGGAAGAAACATCTTACAAAAACTCTCCAGATTATTGACTTTTTAAAGTTTTTCTAGGAAACGTTCTAGATGAATGCTTATTAGTCTTTGTCAGTATGGACTTTTTGCAAAGTGTCTCTGTGGCGCAATCGGTTAGTGTGTTCAGCAATTGATCAAAAGGTTAGTAGTTCAATCCCACCCAGGGACGTAATTGACCTTGTGATCAGATTTTGGTAATATTTAAGTAGACAAGTCAAAATTGCAAACCCCCTCTTATGGTGTAGGGTACCTGGCCTTCTCTGATGTAATCAGAGTTAGATTTGATTAAGTGATTTTATAAAAAAAACAGCAAGGAAGCACAATTTAGCAGTGGGTTGCAGAGAAAAAGAAAAATGCTGGCAGAAAAATCCAATTGAGTGATTAAACAGCTCTTCATTTTCTGGCTTTATTTTTATGATAACAAATTTGTTCTCTGAAAAGTGTCCACAAAGCCAAGTCTCTGATTAACACCTTTGTAGGGATGGTTTTTCACCTATTACTAAATTAAACTTGCTTCATTGGAAAGGCAGCAAGATGCATCCTCATTTCAATGTCTACTGAAATAATACAGGTTGACACCAGGAAACATTAACGCCACTGCATCCTTGCTGCTTTCGCATGTGAAAGTCTGTTTAATGGGAAAACAAGGTGATATCTAATTAGCACACAGGTAAGGAATTAAGAAAATCTTTATTTAAGGGTGAAGATGTTTCTCACAAAATCGTTGCCCCAATGCATCATTGAAATTCAAGCTGGAAAGATGATTTTAATATATCACTTGTACATTTTGTATTGCTCTTCTGGTGACAATGTAGTTTGTTTTTGTCAATTACCATTTTAATAATCGGGTAAAGAAAATTAATTGGATTTTTGAAAGAAAACAATACTGTCAATATACTATTAAAACAAATTAAAATGGTAAAAGTTATTGTACTTTAAGTAAAAATAAAAGAGCAAAAATATCAATCCCAGTTTTGGATTACTTTAATTAACAAAAAAAAATGCATATAGCAGAGGATAGTTTCAATCTGCCTACCTCTCGGTTATGGACCCAGCATGCTTCCATTACAGTACTCTGCTGCACATGTAAGTGCAAGAGATCCTGAAGCACTCACTCATCATGGGAAAGTACCAATGTGTTTCTTCATTGGTTGATGGAAGAAACATCTTACAAAAACTCTCCACATTATTGACTTTTTAAAATGTTTCTAGGAATCGTTCTAGATGAATGCTTATTAGCCTTTGTCAGTATGGACTTTTGCAAAGTGTCGCTGTGGCGCAATCAGTTAGTGTGTAAGGCTATTAACCAAAAGGTTGGTGGTTCAATCCCACCCAGGGACTTAATTGACCTTGTTATCAGATTTTGGTGATCTTTAAGTAGACAAGTCAAAATTTCAAACCCCCTGTTCTGGTGTAGGGTACCTGGCCTTCTCTGATGTAATCAGAGTTAGATTTGATTCAGTGATTTTATAAAAACAGCTAGGAAGCACAATTTAGCAGTGGGTTGCAGAGAAAAAGAAATATGCTGGCAGAAAAATCCAATTGAGTGATTAAACAGCTCTTCATTTTCTGGCTTTATTTTTATGCTAACTAATTTGTTCTCTGAAAAGTGTCCACAAAGCCAAGTATCTGATTAACATATTTGTAGGGATGGTTTTTCACCTATTACTAAATTAAACTTGCTTCATTGGAAAGGCAGCAAGATGCATCCTCATTTCAATATCTACTGAAATAATACAGGTTGACACCAGGAAACATTAACGCCACTGCATCCTTGCTGCTTTCTCATGTGGAAGTCTGTTTAATGTGAAAACAAGGTGATATCTAATTAGCACACAGGTAAGGAATTAAGAAAATCTTTATTTAAGGGTGAAGATGTTTCTCACAAAATCGTTGCCCCAATGCATCATTGAAATTCAAGCTGGAAAGATGATTTTAATATATCACTTGTACATTTTGTATTGCTCTTCTGGTGACAATGTAGTTTGTTTTTGTCAATTACCATTTTATTAATAGGGTAAAGAAAATTAAGTGGATTTTTGAAAGAAAACAATACTGTCAATATACTATTAAAACAAATTAAAATGGTAAAAGTTATTGTACTTTAAGTAAAAATAAAAGCTAAAATATCAATCCCAGTTTTGGATTACTTTAATGAACAAAAAAAAAATGCATATAGCAAAGGATAGTTTCAATCTGCCTACCTCTGGGTTATGGGCCCAGCATGCTTCCATTGCAGTACTCTGCTGCACATGTAAGTGCAAGAGATCCTGAAGCACTCACTCATCATGCGAAAGTACCAATGTGTTTCTTCATTGGTTGCTGGAAGAAACATCTTACAAAAACTCTCCAGATTATTGACTTTTTAAAGTTTTTCTAGGAAACGTTCTAGATGAATGCTTATTAGTCTTTGTCAGTATATACTTTTTGCAAAGTGTCTCTGTGGCGCAATCGGTTAGTGTGTTCAGCTATTAATCAAAAGGTTGGTGGTTCAATCCCACCCAGGGACGTAATTGACCTTGTGATCAGGTTTTGGTGATATTTAAGTAGACAAGTCAAAATTGCAAACTCCCTCTTATGGTGTAGGGTACCTGGCCTTCTCTGATGTAATCAGAGTTAGATTTGATTAAGTGATTTTATAAAAAAAACAGCTAGGAAGCACAATTTAGCAGTGGGTTGCAGAGAAAAAGAAAAATGCTGGCAGAAAAATCCAATTGAGTGATTAAACAGCTCTTTATTTTCTGGCTTTATTTTTATGATAACAAATTTGTTCTCTGAAAAGTGTCCACAAAGCCAAGTATCTGATTAACATCTTTGTAGGGATGTTTTTTCACCTATTACTAAATTAAACTTGCTTCATTGGAAAGGCAGCAAGATGCATCCTCATTTCAATATCTACGGAAATAATACAGGTTGACACCAGGAAACATTAACGCCACTGCATCTTTGCTGTTTTCTCATGTGGAAGTCTGTTTAATGTGAAAACAAGGTGATATCTAATTAGCACACAGGTAAGGAATTAAGAAAATCTTTATTTAAGGGTGAAGATGTTTCTCACAAAATCGTTGCCCCAATGCATCATTGAAATTCAAGCTGGAAAGATGATTTTAATATATCACTTGTACATTTTGTATTGCTCTTCTGGTGACAATGTAGTTTGTTTTTGTCAATTACCATTTTAATAATCGGGTAAAGAAAATTAATTGGATTTTTGAAAGAAAACAATACTGTCAATATACTATTAAAACAAATTAAAATGGTAAAAGTTATTGTACTTTAAGTAAAAATAAAAGCTAAAATATCAATCCCAGTTTTGGATTACTTTAATGAACAAAAAAAAATGCATATAGCAAAGGATAGTTTCAATCTGCCTACCTCTGGATTATGGGCCCAGCATGCTTCCATTGCAGTACTCTGCTGCACATTTAAGTGCAAGAGATCCTGAAGCACTCACTCATCATGCGAAAGTACCAATGTGTTTCTTCATTGGTTGCTGGAAGAAACATATTACAATAACTCTCCAGATTATTGACTTTTTAAAGTTTTTCTAGGAAACGTTCTAGATGAATGCTTATTAGTCTTTGTCAGTATGTACTTTTTGCAAAGTGTCTCTGTGGCGCAATCTGTTAGTGTGTTCAGCTATTAACCAAAAGGTTGGTGGTTCAATCCCACCCAAAGACGTAATTGACCTTGTTATCAGATTTTGTTGATCTTTAAGTAGACAAGTCAAAATTTCGAAAACCACTGTTATGGTGTAGGGTACCTGGCCTTCTCCCAGAGTTATATTTGATTCAATGATTTTATAAAAAACAGCTAGGAAGCACAATTTAGCAGTGGGTTGCAGAGAAAAAGAAATATGCTGGCAAAAAAATCCAATTGAGTGATTAAACAGCTCTTCATTTTCTGGCTTTATTTTTATGCTAACAAATTTGTTCTCTGAAAAGTGTCCACAAAGCCAAGTCTCTGATTAACACCTTTGTAGGGATGGTTTTTCACCTATTACTAAATTAAACTTGCTTCATTGGAAAGGCAGCAAGATGCATCCTCATTTCAATATCTACGGAAATAATACAGGTTGACACCAGGAAACATTAACGCCACTGCATCTTTGCTGTTTTCTCATGTGGAAGTCTGTTTAATGTGAAAACAAGGTGATATCTAATTAGCACACAGGTAAGGAATTAAGAAAATCTTTATTTAAGGGTGAAGATGTTTCTCACAAAATCGTTGCCCCAATGCATCATTGAAATTCAAGCTGGAAAGATGATTTTAATATATCACTTGTACATTTTGTATTGCTCTTCTGGTGACAATGTAGTTTGTTTTTGTCAATTACCATTTTAATAATCGGGTAAAGAAAATTAATTGGATTTTTGAAAGAAAACAATACTGTCAATATACTATTAAAACAAATTAAAATGGTAAAAGTTATTGTACTTTAAGTAAAAATAAAAGCTAAAATATCAATCCCAGTTTTGGATTACTTTAATGAACAAAAAAAATGCATATAGCAAAGGATAGTTTCAATCTGCCTACCTCTGGGTTATGGGCCCAGCATGCTTCCAGTGCAGTACTCTGCTGCACATGTAAGTGCAAGAGATCCTGAAGCACTCACTCATCATGCGAAAGTACCAATGTGTTTCTTCATTGGTTGCTGGAAGAAACATCTTACAAAAACTCTCCAGATTATTGACTTTTTAAAGTTTTTCTAGGAAACGTTCTAGATGAATGCTTATTAGTCTTTGTCAGTATGGACTTTTTGCAAAGTGTCTCTGTGGCGCAATCGGTTAGTGTGTTCAGCAATTGATCAAAAGGTTAGTAGTTCAATCCCATCCAGGGACGTAATTGACCTTGTGATCAGATTTTGGTAATATTTAAGTAGACAAGTCAAAATTGCAAACCCCCTCTTATGGTGTAGGGTACCTGGCCTTCTCTGATGTAATCAGAGTTAGATTTGATTAAGTGATTTTATAAAAAAAACAGCAAGGAAGCACAATTTAGCAGTGGGTTGCAGAGAAAAAGAAAAATGCTGGCAGAAAAATCCAATTGAGTGATTAAACAGCTCTTCATTTTCTGGCTTTATTTTTATGATAACAAATTTGTTCTCTGAAAAGTGTCCACAAAGCCAAGTCTCTGATTAACACCTTTGTAGGGATGGTTTTTCACCTATTACTAAATTAAACTTGCTTCATTGGAAAGGCAGCAAGATGCATCCTCATTTCAATGTCTACTGAAATAATACAGGTTGACACCAGGAAACATTAACGCCACTGCATCCTTGCTGCTTTCGCATGTGAAAGTCTGTTTAATGGGAAAACAAGGTGATATCTAATTAGCACACAGGTAAGGAATTAAGAAAATCTTTATTTAAGGGTGAAGATGTTTCTCACAAAATCGTTGCCCCAATGCATCATTGAAATTCAAGCTGGAAAGATGATTTTAATATATCACTTGTACATTTTGTATTGCTCTTCTGGTGACAATGTAGTTTGTTTTTGTCAATTACCATTTTAATAATCGGGTAAAGAAAATTAATTGGATTTTTGAAAGAAAACAATACTGTCAATATACTATTAAAACAAATTAAAATGGTAAAAGTTATTGTACTTTAAGTAAAAATAAAAGAGCAAAAATATCAATCCCAGTTTTGGATTACTTTAATTAACAAAAAAAAATGCATATAGCAGAGGATAGTTTCAATCTGCCTACCTCTGGGTTATGGACCCAGCATGCTTCCATTACAGTACTCTGCTGCACATGTAAGTGCAAGAGATCCTGAAGCACTCACTCATCATGGGAAAGTACCAATGTGTTTCTTCATTGGTTGATGGAAGAAACATCTTACAAAAACTCTCCACATTATTGACTTTTTAAAATGTTTCTAGGAATCGTTCTAGATGAATGCTTATTAGCCTTTGTCAGTATGGACTTTTGCAAAGTGTCGCTGTGGCGCAATCAGTTAGTGTGTAAGGCTATTAACCAAAAGGTTGGTGGTTCAATCCCACCCAGGGACTTAATTGACCTTGTTATCAGATTTTGGTGATCTTTAAGTAGACAAGTCAAAATTTCAAACCCCCTGTTCTGGTGTAGGGTACCTGGCCTTCTCTGATGTAATCAGAGTTAGATTTGATTCAGTGATTTTATAAAAACAGCTAGGAAGCACAATTTAGCAGTGGGTTGCAGAGAAAAAGAAATATGCTGGCAGAAAAATCCAATTGAGTGATTAAACAGCTCTTCATTTTCTGGCTTTATTTTTATGCTAACTAATTTGTTCTCTGAAAAGTGTCCACAAAGCCAAGTATCTGATTAACATATTTGTAGGGATGGTTTTTCACCTATTACTAAATTAAACTTGCTTCATTGGAAAGGCAGCAAGATGCATCCTCATTTCAATATCTACTGAAATAATACAGGTTGACACCAGGAAACATTAACGCCACTGCATCCTTGCTGCTTTCTCATGTGGAAGTCTGTTTAATGTGAAAACAAGGTGATATCTAATTAGCACACAGGTAAGGAATAAAGAAAATCTTTATTTAAGGGTGAAGATGTTTCTCACAAAATCGTTGCCCCAATGCATCATTGAAATTCAAGCTGGAAAGATGATTTTAATATATCACTTGTACATTTTGTATTGCTCTTCTGGTGACAATGTAGTTTGTTTTTGTCAATTACCATTTTATTAATAGGGTAAAGAAAATTAAGTGGATTTTTGAAAGAAAACAATACTGTCAATATACTATTAAAACAAATTAAAATGGTAAAAGTTATTGTACTTTAAGTAAAAATAAAAGCTAAAATATCAATCCCAGTTTTGGATTACTTTAATAAACAAAAAAAAAATGCATATAGCAAAGGATAGTTTCAATCTGCCTACCTCTGGGTTACGGGCCCAGCATGCTTCCATTGCAGTACTCTGCTGCACATGTAAGTGCAAGAGATCCTGAAGCACTCACTCATCATGCGAAAGTACCAATGTGTTTCTTCATTGGTTGCTGGAAGAAACATCTTACAAAAACTCTCCAGATTATTGACTTTTTAAAGTTTTTCTAGGAAACGTTCTAGATGAATGCTTATTAGTCTATGTCAGTATATACTTTTTGCAAAGTGTCTCTGTGGCGCAATCGGTTAGTGTGTTCAGCTATTAATCAAAAGGTTGGTGGTTCAATCCCACCCAGGGACGTAATTGACCTTGTGATCGGATTTTGGTGATATTTAAGTAGACAAGTCAAAATTGCAAACCCCCTCTTATGGTGTAGGGTACCTGGCCTTCTCTGATGTAATCAGAGTTAGATTTGATTAAGTGATTTTATAAAAAAACAGCTAGGAAGCACAATTTAGCAGTGGGTTGCAGAGAAAAAGAAAAATGCTGGCAGAAAAATCCAATTGAGTGATTAAACAGCTCTTCATTTTCTGGCTTTATTTTTATGATAACAAATTTGTTCTCTGAAAAGTGTCCACAAAGCCAAGTATCTGATTAACATCTTTGTAGGGATGGTTTTTCACCTATTACTAAATTAAACTTGCTTCATTGGAAAGGCAGCAAGATGCATCCTCATTTCAATATCTACGGAAATAATACAGGTTGACACCAGGAAACATTAACGCCACTGCATCTTTGCTGTTTTCTCATGTGGAAGTCTGTTTAATGTGAAAACAAGGTGATATCTAATTAGCACACAGGTAAGGAATTAAGAAAATCTTTATTTAAGGGTGAAGATGTTTCTCACAAAATCGTTGCCCCAATGCATCATTGAAATTCAAGCTGGAAAGATGATTTTAATTATCACTTGTACATTTTGTATTGCTCTTCTGGTGACAATGTAGTTTGTTTTTGTCAATTACCATTTTAATAATCGGGTAAAGAAAATTAAGTGGATTTTTGAAAGAAAACAATACTGTCAATTATAAGGGCACGGTCGTGCCCTTATATTAAGGCTGAATCGAACAAACGGAATTCTCCCATAGGGAACTTCTGAGATGGGGACATGGTGTTTGAGGGGCTACACCTCAAAACTGATTGGACGTACTGAGCTGAAATTTGGCATGGACGCGTAGAATCGTCACCCGCTGCTGCAGGCCAAATTTCAGGGCAAAATAATAAAAAATGAGGAATTGGGAGTAAGCTAAAGTTCCAACTGTCAGTTTTTTTCTGCCACTCCCTCTATGGCTTTTTGACAACGTTTTCCCATAGAGTGAATGAAGATTTTTTTGGGAAGGCATAACTCTGGATAGAGGACGAATTAAGACTTGGGGTTTGTTTTACTAGATAGAGTATGCCCCAGTGTAGTGCCTTTTGGGGTTGTGGTTTTTCAGAAAGTTATAGGGTTTTTTTAATTAAGAGAAATATGCCCCATTATAGAGATAGGGCATTTCAATTTGTTGCGCCTGCGCAGTGACCGCCAGCAGGGGGTGTACAGAGAGTAGCTCTGGCAGTTGGGCACGAGGAGACAGAGCGGGAAGGAGTCACGTGGAGCTGCAGGAGGACAGCCAGCGGTTCCCGGCGTGTGAGTTCATTGAGGTCCATGAAGCGGGAGGAGATCGCCGGAGCTGCGTAGCACTGGGTGAGTTCTGTCAGGCAGCCCACCGCTGTGTACCCAGCTTCCACTTCTCCCCCGCGTGTCCGGCCACCCTCCCCTCCCGCCCGCCCGGCCACCCTCCCCTCCCGCCCGCCCGCCCACCCGTCCGCTCGCCCGTTCGCCCGCTGTGTGCCCGGCCGCCCGCCGGACCTTCCCTGGTGGCTGCCTGCGTCTCCTCCCCGCGTCTGTGGTGCGGCTGGCAGTAGGAGGCGTCTCGGGCAGCTGTGTCCGGCCACTCCTCCCTCCTCCTCCTCCCGCTGTGTCCGGCCCTCCCTCCCTGCAGTATGCGGTATTTATCAAGGTCTCTATGGTCACCAGTCACCCCCCCTCCCCCTCTCGCCCTCCCTGTTGTGTGTCCGTCTCCCCCCCTCTGCTGTGTGTCCGTCGCCCCCCCCCTTGCCCTCCCTGCTGTGTGTCCCCCCCCTCCTCCCTGCAGTGTGTTCCCCCGCCGCGCCCTCCCTGCTGTGTGTCCGGCCACCCTCCCCTCCTCCCGCTGTGTCCGGCCACCCTCCCCTCCTCCCGCTGTGTCCGGCCACCCCCCCCCTCCCGCTGTGTCCGGCCACCCCCCCCTCTCGCTGTGTCCGTCCACCCCCCCCTCCCGCTGTGTCCGTCCACCCCCCCTCCCGCTGTGTCCGGCCACCCCCCCTCCCGCTGTGTCTGGCCACCCCCCCTCCCGCTGTGTCCGGCCACCCCCCCCTCCCGCTGTGTCGGGCCACCCCTTCCCCCTCCCGCTGTGTCCGGCCACCCCCCCCTCCCTCTGTGTCCGGCCACCCCCCCCCTCCCGCTGTGTCTGGCCACCCCCCCCCTCCCGCTGTTTCCGGCCACCCTCCCCTCCTCCCGCTGTGTCCGGCCACCCTCCCCTCCTCCCGCTGTGTCCGGCCACCCCCCCTCCCGCTGTGTCCGGCCACCCCCCCCTCCCGCTGTGTCCGGCCACCCCCCCTCCTCCCGCTGTGTCCGGCCACCCCCCCCTCCTCCCGCTGTGTCCGGCCACCCCCCCTCCTCCCGCTGTGCCGGCCACCCCCCCTCCTCCCGCTGTGTCCGGCCACCCCCCCTCCTCCTCTCTGCTGTGTGTCCGTTCTCCCCCCGCCCTCCCTGCTGTGTGTCCGTCCCTCCCCCCGCCCTCCCTGCTGTCCGTCCCCCCCCGCCCTCCCTGCAGCGCCTGACACACGCACACGCAGCGCCTGACACACACGCACACACGCAGCACCTGACACACACACACAGACGCAGCACCTGACACTCACACGGACCTGACACACACGCATACACTCACACGCAGCGCCTGACACACACAGACACGCAGCGCCTGACACACACAGACACGCAGCGCCTGACACACACACACTCACGCACCTGACACACACACTCACGCACCTGACACACACACACACACACTCACGCACCTGACACACACACACTCACGCACCTGACACACGCACACTCACGCACCTGACACACGAACACGGCACGCAGCACCTGACACACACACACAGCACCTGACACACCCACACACGCAGCACCTGACACACAGACATGCAGTGCCTGACACACACACGCAGACACGCAGCACCTGACACACACACGCAGACATGCAGCACCAGACACACACACGCACACGCAGCACCTGACACACACACGCAGACACGCAGCACCTGACACACACACGCAGACACGCAGCACCTGACACACACACGCAGACACGCAGCACCTGACACAGACACGCAGCACCTGACACACACACAAATACGCAGCACCTGACACACACACAGCACCTGACACACACACACACACACACACACACGCAGCACCTGACACAGACATGCAGCGCCTGACACACACACGCAGACATGCAGCACCTGACACACACATGCAGCACCTGACAGACACACACACACACACACACACACACACATGCAGCACCTGACACACCCACACACACAGACATGCAGCACCTGACACACCCACACACACACGCAGCACCTGACACACATACATACATGTGGCATTTAACGCACACACGCACAGCACCTGACACACAATCATATACACTCAGAGCACCTAACACACACATACACTCGCAGCACCTCACACACACTCGTATACACACGCAGCACCTGCCACTCACACATATATACACATGTAGCACCTGCCACTCCCACATACATGAACAGCACCTAACACACACATATATACATGCAGCACCTGACACACACATACACGTGCAGCACCTGACAGTCACACACATACAGATGCGACACAAACACATACACGCTCAACACCTGACACCCACGTGGCAGCTGACGCATACAAATGCAGCACCTGAGATACACACATATACACGTGCAGCACCTGAGACACACACATACACGTACAGCACCTGACACACACACACATGTATGTACACGCGCGGCTCCAGGCACACACATACGTACGTACACACGCGGAATTTAACACACACACACACACATACACGTGCGGCACCTGACACACATGTATGAACACGCGCGGCTCCTGACACACACACACACACGCGTGGCTCCTGACACACACATGTACGAACACGCGCGGCTCCTGACACACACACGTATATACGTATACGCACGGCACCTGACACCTACACATATGTACGTATACGCACGGCTCCTGACACCCACACGCATGTACACGCGCGGCTCCTGGCACACACACACACGTACGTACACGCGCGGCACCTGACACACGCCTGTACGTACACACATGCACAGCACCTGACATACACACATGTAGGTACGCGCCACCTGACACACACACACACACACGTACACGCACGACACTTGACACACACGTACGTACACGCACGGCACTGACACGTATGTACGCGCATGTCACCTGACACTCACGTACATACTAGTGATGAGTGGGTTCGGTTCGTCGGAATCCGAACCCCCCGAACTTCACCCATTTTACACGGGTCCGAGGCAGGTTCGAACCTTCCCGCCTTGCTCGGCTAGCCCGAGCGCGCACGAACGTCATCATCCCGCTGTCGGATTCTCGCGAGATTCGGATGTCTGCATTCGTGGAAAGGGATCCCATGTGTAAACATGGGACCCCTTTCAGTCCGTCTGGTCCGGGTGTTCGGTTTGTTGTTTTGCCAAGTACGTGGATTTAATCTGGAACCTGGATCAGGTGAGTATAATTATCTTTTATTTTCAGGTACCCGTGGATTCTACTTGGAGAAGAGGACCGACTGCTTCATGTCAACATAGGTAAGTATGTGTGTGTCGGCAGGTGGGAAATAAAGTTATACTTTCACGCAGTGGCGGAACAAGCAAGCGGTGGGCCCAGGTGCGACAAAATGCTTTGGGCCCCCCCCCATCCAAGTCCACCCCGGGGGCAGTGCGCGCCGTAGGCGCGCGCAAAAATACATAGTGGCGTGGCTTCGTGGGGAAGGGGTGTGGCCACAAAATAATACCAACACAGTAGTCTCCATTATTCAAATTACGCCGCACAGTAGCACCACTACACCAGGTAGAGACCCTTTTACACCTTACAGCGAACAGATTCCTCTTTTTACACATTACAGCAGACAGCGTGCCCTTTTTACACATAACGGCAGACAGCGTGCCCTTTTTACACATAACGGCAGACCGCGTGCCCTTGTTACACATTACGGCAGACAGCGTGCCCTTTTTACACATTACGGTAGACAGCGTGCCCTTGTTACACATTACGGCAGACAGCGTGCCCTTGTTACACATTACGGCAGACAGCGTCCCCATTTTTACACATTACGGCAGGCAGATTCCTCCTTTTTACACATAGCAGCAGGCAGATTCCCCATTTTTACACATAGCGTCAGGCAGCCCCCCTTTTTTACACATTACGGCAGGCAGATTCCCCATTTTTACACATAGCGTCGGGCAGATTACCCCTTTTTACACATAACGGCAGACCGCGTGCCCTTGTTACACATTACGGCAGACAGCGTGCCCTTTTTACACATTACGGCAGACAGCGTGCCCTTGTTACACATTACGGCAGACAGCGTCCCCATTTTTACACATTACGGCAGGCAGATTCCCCTTTTTACACATAGTGGCAGGCAGTCCCCCCTTTTTACACATTGCGGCAGGTAGTCCCCCCTTTTTACACATTGCGGCAGGCAGTCCCCCCTTTTTACACAGTGCGGCAGGCAGTCCCCCCTTTTTACACATTGCGGCAGGCAGTCCCCCCTTTTTACACATTGCGGCAGGTAGTCCCCCCTTTTTACACATTGCGGCAGGCAGTCCCCCCTTTTTACACATTGCGGCAGGTAGTCCCCCCTTTTTACACATTGCGGCAGGCAGTCCCCCCTTTTTACACAGTGCGGCAGGTAGTCCCCCCTTTTTACACATTGCGGCAGGCAGGCACAAGAAAGAAAGAAGGAAAGAAAAAGAAAGAAAGAAAGAAAGAAAGAAAGAAAGAAAGAAAGAAAGAAAGAAAGAAAGAAAGAAAGAAAGAAAGAAAGAAAGAAAGAAAGAAAGAAAGAAAGAAGAATTATACTTACCCTCAGGCTCCTCGGTGCAGCTGCGTCAGACGACGATTCCCGGGCAGTAGAGAATGAGGAGGAGGGAGCCGGAGGACGGAGCCGCAGCAGCGCTTTGTTACTGGTGGAGGCGCTGCTGCTGCTGCCCCTCTGCTTCCCTATAGGCTGTTCTCGGAAGACAGCCTATAGGGAAGCAGAGGAGCAGCAGCAGCAGCGCCTCCACCAGTAACAAAGCGCTGCTGCGGCTCCGTCCTCCGGCTCCCTCCTCCTTCCCCCGTCTGTACCGCTGCTCAGCTCCTATCTCCGGGCGGCTGTGCGCTGCGGGCAGCGGTTGCCTGCAGCGCACAGCGGCATGTAATGAGTCAGTTTGACTCATTACATGCTTGGGCCCCTGGACAGAGGCGGGCCCCAGTGCAGTGCACTGCCTGCACTGCCGGTAGTTCCGCCTCTGCTTTCACGGTGTCTGTGTCCTGTTTTTATTTGGGTATTTTTTCCCCAGTAGAACTACAGGTACCAGCGGGCCTGTTTTTCTCCTGCATGCTGGTACTTGTGGTTCTCCAAGTACCAGCTTGCGGGGGAGGCTTGCTGGGACTTGTAGTACTACTAGAAAAAACAATATTCTTTAAATTTTCTCAAGGCTATCAGCCTCCCATCCGCAGCCCTTGGATGGGGGGACAGCCTCGGGCTTCACCCCTGGCCCTTGGGTGGCTGGGGGGGACCCCTTGATTGAAGGGGTCCCCACTCCCCCAGGGTACCCCGGCCAGGGGTGACTAGTTGGATATTTAATGCCACGGCCGCAGGGCACTGTATAAAAGTGACCCCCGGCTGTGGCATTATCTGTCCAGCTAGTGGAGCCCGATGCTGGTGTAAAAAATACGGGGGACCCCTACTCTTTTTGTCCCCCGTATTTTTTGCACCAGCACCAGGCACAGAGCCCGGTGCTGGTTTTAAAAATACGGGGGATCCCCTGTCCGTTTTTCCCCCGGATTTTTAGAACCAGGACCGGCTCGAAGAGCCCGAGGCTGGTTATGCTTTGGAGGGGGGACCCACGCAATTTTTTTTTCGGGTTTTTCACATTCCATTTAAAAAATAAATAATATTTTAAAAAATATATAAATAATACTTGTGCCTCCAAAAAAGACAAACCAAGTACCTAATCCCTTCTAATATAAATAGATATGCTATTACCAAAAAAAAAAATGCAAAAAAAAAAACATGGCCCTCATTCCGAGTTGATCGGTCGCAAGGCGAATTTAGCAGAGTTACACACGCTAAGCCGCCGCCTACTGGGAGTGAATCTTAGCTTCTTAAAATTGCGACCGATGTATTCGCAATATTGCGATTACTAACTACTTAGCAGTTTCAGAGTAGCTCCAGACTTACTCTGCCTGTGCGATCAGTTCAGTGCTTGTCGTTCCTGGTTGACGTCACAAACACACCCAGCGTTCGCCCAGGCACTCCCACCGTTTCTCCGGCCACTCCTGCGTTTTTTCCGGAAACGGTAGCGTTTTCAGCCACACGCCCCTGAAACGCCGTGTTTCCGCCCAGTAACACCCATTTCCTGTCAATCACATTACGTTCGCCGGAGCGATGAAAAAGCCGTGAGTAAAAATACTTTCTACATAGCAAAGTTACTTGGCGCAGTCGCAGTGCGAATATTGCGCATGCGTACTAAGCGGAATTTCACTGCGATGCGAAGAAAATTACCGAGCGATCAACTCGGAATGAGGGCCCATGTTTTTACATTTTTTTTATTAGATTCCGCCAGCAAAGTGTGGCGGATTGAAAATGACGAATTTACTGTTTACAAGCACTGTTGTCGAATTTACAAACTTCAATTGAATATACTTTTGTCGAATTGCCGCATTTGTACCATTGCAGAAAAGTCGAATTTGTCAAATGTCGAATTTTAAAGTCGAATTTTGAAAGCCTGTAAGAATAGGCTCCGTCCCCTTCTACCCCTGTACCTTGCTCTCTCCTGTCTGTGCTCTCTCCCGTCTGTAGGACTAGGCCCCGCCCCCTTCTTACCCTCCTGTGACTGCTCTCTCCTGACAATTGACCCAGGCCTGCCCCCTACACGCTGCTGGTGTCTTCATTGTTACTTGGTCCGGAGCTCCGTTGGGGAGAGAACTCACGTGAGCTCATTAAGAATGAGGAACTGGGATGTTTTAATTTTATTGTGAGTAGTGTAGTGTGGTGATGTAGTATGTTGTATGGGGGGTATAGTGTAATTATGAAGTGCAGCATATGGGAGGGCTGTAGCATAGTGATGTAGTGTGGCATATGGGGGGTGGTAGCGCATAGGCGTGCGTACAGGGGGTGCCTGGTGCGCACAGGCACTCCCTAATGTCCAGCACCGCTGCACGCCACGCTTGCTGTAGCACAGTGATCGCTGAGTGTGTGATCGGTGGAGCCTAGCCTGCAGCTCATTTCCGTACCTCCCACCACCGCTGCACCCAACCCCCCTCTGCCTGCTGCTAATACTATGCTGAGTGCATTCGTCGGCGGCCTCACTGGGGGGACTGGCGTCACCTTGCAATGTGACGTGGTGATGTCCGCCCATGCTCTCCTCCCGCCCACCTGTGCTTTCCTCCTGCTGCGGTCTCTCAGTCCTAGTGTGCCGCGGCCGCCACACCACTGGCAGTGTTCCTCTAGGAGGGACTGGGAGCTGCTGGCAGACACATTCTGCTGAGACTTACTTGTCAGTGCGGGTTCCGGACGGCAAGCGGCGGGTGGGAGGGCAGACGGGGAGCAGGTGTCACAAGGAGTGTGTGGGTAACTAATTCACAATACTTCCGCTCAACGTGGCACTGCTGGTCCTTCATCTCCCATGTCTCTTCACCAGGTGGCGGGCGGCCCGGAAATTAAGTGATGTGTTGTGCAGCAGTCAGTGTGAAGTGACTGTGAGTAACACTGGTGGTGCTGATGATGCTGCTGCAGAATCTGGAAGCAATTAATTCATAAATATAATGTACTCTATCAGTGTTTCTCTGACGTCCTAGTGGATGCTGGGAACTCTGTAAGGACCATGGGGATTAGCGGCTCCGCAGGAGACTGGGCACAAAAGTAAAGCTTTAGGACTACCTGGTGTGCACTGGCTCCTCCCCCTATGACAATCCTCCAAGCCTCAGTTAGATTTTTGTGCCCGGCCGAGAAGGGTGCACACTAGGGGCTCTCCTGAGCTTCTTAGTGAAAGTTTAGTTTTAGGTTTTTTTTTTAGTGAGACCTGCTGGCAACAGGCTCACTGCATCGAGGGACTAAGGGGAGAAGAAGCGAACTCACCTGCGTGCAGAGTGGATTGGGCTTCTTAGGCTACTGGACACCATTAGCTCCAGAGGGACCGAACACAGGCCCAGCCTCGGAGCTCGGTCCCAGAGCCGCGCCGCCGGCCCCCTTACAGAGCCAGTAGCAAGAAGAGGTCCGGAAAATCGGCGGCAGAAGACATCCTGTCTTCACCAAGGTAGCGCACAGCACTGCAGCTGTGCGCCATTGCTCCTCAGCACACTTCACACTTCGGTCACTGAGGGTGCAGGGCGCTAGGGGGGGCGCCCTGAGCAGCAATAGAAACACCTTGGCTGGCGAAAATACATCACATATAGCCCCCAGGGCTATATGGATGAATTTTAACCCCTGCCAGATTCCACAGAAAAACGGGAGAAAAGGCCGCCGAGAAGGGGGCGGAGCCTATCTCCTCAGCACACTGGCGCCATTTTCTCTCACAGCTCCGTTGGAGGGAAGCTCCCTGGCTCTCCCCTGCAGTTACTACACTACAGAAAGGGGTTAAAAAAGAGAGGGGGGCACTAATTAGGCGTAGTATAACAATACAGCAGCTATAAGGGGAAAAACACTTATATAAGGTTATCCCTGTATATACATATATATATATAGCGCTCTGGTGTGTGCTGGCATACTCTCCCTCTGTCTCCCCAAAGGGCTAGTGGGGTCCTGTCCTCTATCAGAGCATTCCCTGTGTGTGTGCTGTGTGTCGGTACGATTGTGTCGACATGTATGAGGAGGAAAATGGTGTGGAGGCGGAGCAATTGCCTGTAATGGAGTTGTCACCCCCTAGGGAGTCGACACCTGAGTGGCTGAGCTTATGGAAGGAATTACGTGACAGTGTCAGCTCTTTACAAAAGATTGATGACATGAGACAGCCGGCTACTCAGCCTGTGCCTGTCCAGGTGTCTCAAAAGCCATCAGGGGCTCTAAAACGCCCGTTACCGCAGATGGCAGATACAGACGCCGACACGGATACTGATTCCAGTGTCGACGATTAAGAGACGAATGTGACTTCCAGTAGGGCCACATGTTACATGATTGAGGCTATGGAAAATGTTTTTACACATTTCTGATAATACCAGTACCACTAAAAAGGGTATTATGTTGGGTGAGAAAAAACTGCCTGTAGTTTTTCCTGCATCTGAGGAATTAAATGAAGTGTGTGATGATGCGTGGGTTTCCCCCGATAAAAACTGTTAATTCCTAAAAAGTTATTAGCATCATACCCCTTCCCGCCAGAGGATAGGGCACATTGGGAAACACCCCCTAGGGTGAATAAAGCGCTCACACGCTTGTCTAAACAGGTGGCACTACCGTCCCCGGATACGGCCGCCCTTAAGGAACCTGCTGACAGAAAGCAGTAAAATATCCTAAAATGTATATACACTCACACGGGTGTGATACTGCGACCAGCAATCGCCTCAGCCTGGATGTGCAGTGCTGGGGTGGCTTGGTCGGATTCCCTGACTGACAATATTGATACCCTAGATAGGGACAGTATATTACTGACTATAGAGCATTTAAAAGATGCTTTCTATATATGCGTGATGCACAGAGGGATATTTGCCGACTGGCATCAAGAGTAAGTGCGCTGTCCATTTCTTCCAGAAGAGGGTTATGGACAAGACAGTGGTCAGGTGATGCTGATTCCAAAAGGCATATGGAAGTATCGCCTTATAAAAGGGAGGAGTTATTTGGGGTAGGTCTAATAGACCTGGTGGCCACGGCAACGGCTGGGAAATCCACATTTTTACCCCAGGTAGCCTCTCAACATAAGAAGACGCCGTATTATCAGGCGCAGTCCTTTGGGCCCCATAAGGGCAAGCGGGCAAAAGGCTCCTCATTTCTGCCCCGTGGCAGAGGGAGAGGAAAAAGGCTGCAGCAAACAGCCAGTTCCCAGGAACAGAAACGGTGGGGGCCCGTCTCATAAATTTCAGCGTGCAGTGGGCTCACTCACAGGTGGACCCCTGGATCCTTCAGGTGGTATCTCAGGGGTACAAATTGGAATTCGAGACGTCTCCCCTTCGCCGTTTTCCTAAAGTCTGCTTTACCGACGTCTCCCTCCGACAGGGAGGCGGTATGGGAAGCCATTCACAAGCTGTATTCCCAGCAGGTGATAATCAAGGTACCCCTCCTACAACAGGGAAAGGGGTATTATTCCACGCTGTTTGTGGTACCGAAGCCGGACGGCTCGGTGAGACCTAATTTAAATCTGAAATCCTTGAACACTTACATACAAAGGTTCAAATTCAAGATGGAGTCACTCAGAGCGGTGATGGCAAACCGGGAAGAAGGGGATTATATGGTGTCTCTGGACATCAAGGATGCTTATCTCCATGTCCCAAATTACCCTTCTCACCAAGGGTACCTCAGGTTTGTGGTACAGAACTGTCACTATCAGTTTCAGACGCTGCCGTTTGGTTTGTCCACGGCACCCCGGGTCTTTACCAAAGTAATGGCCGAAATGATGAAACTCCTTCGAAGGAAGGGAGTTTTAATTATCCCTTACTTGGACGATCTCCGGATAAGGGCAAGATCCAGGGAACAGTTGGTAGTCAGGGTAGCACTATCTCAGGTAGTGTTGCGGCAGCACGGTTGGATTCTTAATATTCCAAAATCGCAGCTGATCCCGACGACACGTCTTCTATTCCTAAGGATGATCCTGGACACAGTCCAGAAAATAAGAATTTACTTACCGATAATTCTATTTCTCATAGTCCGTAGTGGATGCTGGGGACTCCGAAAGGACCATGGGGAATAGCGGCTCCGCAGGAGACTGGGCACAAAGTAAAAGCTTTAGGACTAGCTGGTGTGCACTGGCTCCTCCCCCTATGACCCTCCTCCAAGCCTCAGTTAGGATACTGTGCCCGGACGAGCGTACACAATAAGGAAGGATTTTGAATCCCGGGTAAGACTCATACCAGCCACACCAATCATACCGTACAACTTGTGATCTGAACCCAGTTAACAGCATGATAACAGAAGGAGCCTCTGAAAAGATGGCTCACAACAACAATAACCCGATTTTTGTAACAATAACTATGTACAAGTAATGCAGACAATCCGCACTTGGGATGGGCGCCCAGCATCCACTACGGACTATGAGAAATAGAATTATCGGTAAGTAAATTCTTATTTTCTCTAACGTCCTAGTGGATGCTGGGGACTCCGAAAGGACCATGGGGATTATACCAAAGCTCCCAACCGGGCGGGAGAGTGCGGCTGACTCTGCAGCACCGAATGAGAGAACTCCAGGTCCTCCTCAGCCAGGGTATCAAATTTATAGAATTTAGCAAACATGTTTTCCCCTGACCAAGTAGCTGCTCGGCAAAGTTGTAAAACCGAGACCCCTCGGGCAGCCGCCCAAGATGAGCCCACTTTCCGTGTGGAATGGGCTTTTACAGATTTTGGCTGTGGCAGGCCTGCCACAGAATGTGCAAGCTGAATTGTACTACAAATCCAACGAGCAATCGTCTGCTTAGAAGCAGGAGCACCCAGCTTGCTGGGTGCATACAGGATAAACAGCGAATCAGATTTTCTGACTCCAGCCGTCCTGGAAACATATATTTTCAGGGCCCTGACTGCGTCCAGCAACTTGGAATCCTCCAAGTCCCTAGTAGCCGCAGGCACCACATATGAAAAATTAGGTAAGGGCTTTTATAGGATAAAGCCGCCAATTCTGAGACACGCCTGGCTGAAGCCAGGGCTAACAGCATTACCACTTTCCATGTGAGATATTTTAAGTCCACAGTGGTGAGTGGTTCAAACCAATGTGATTTTAGGAATCCCAAAACTACATTGAGATCCCAAGGTGCCACTGGAGGCACAAAAGGAGGCTGTATATGCAGTTCTCCCTTGACAAACGTCTGAACTTCAGTAACAGAAGCCAGTTCTTTTTGGAAGAATATTGACAGGGCCGAAATTTGAACCTTAATGGACCCTAATTTGAGGCCCATAGACAGTCCTGTTTGCAGGAAATGCAGGAAACGACCCAGTTGAAATTCCTCTGTAGGGGCCTTCCTGGCCTCGCACCACGCAACATATTTACGCCAAATACGGTGATAATGTTGTATGGTTACATCCTTCCTGGCTTTGATCAGGGTAGGGATGACTTCATCCGGAATGCCTTTTTCCTTCAGGATCCGGCGTTCAACCGCCATGCCGTCAAACGCAGCCGCGGTAAGACTTGGAACAGACATGGTCCCTGCTGGAGCAGGTCCTTTCTTAGAGGTAGAGGCCACGGGTCTTCCGTGAGCATCTCTTGAATTTCCGGGTACCAAGTCCTTCTTGGCCAATCCGGAGCCACGAGTATAGTCTTTACTCCTCTCCTTCTTATGATTCTCAGTACTTTTGGTATGAGAGGAAGAGGAGGGAACACATACACTGACTGGTACACCCACGGTGTTACCAGTGAATCCACAGCTATTGCCTGAGGGTCCCTTGACCTGGCGCAATATCTGTCCAGTTTTTTGTTGAGGCGGGACGCCATCATGTCCACCTTTGGTTTTTCCCAACGGTTCACAATCATGTGGAAGACTTCTGGGTGAAGTCCCCACTCCCCCGGGTGAAGATCGTGTCTGCTGAGGAAGTCTGCTTCCCAGTTGTCCACTCCCAGAATGAACACTGCTGACAGTGCTATCACATGATTCTCAGCTAGGAAGCACAATTTAGCAGTGAGTTGCAGAGAAAAAGAAATATGCTGGCAAAAAAATCCAATTGAGTGATTAAACAGCTCTACATTTTCTGGCTTTATTTTTATGCTAACAAATTTGTTCTCTGAAAAGTGTCCACAAAGCCAAGTCTCTGATTAACACCTTTGTAGGGATGGTTTTTCACCTATTACTAAATTAAACTTGCTTCATTGGAAAGGCAGCAAGATGCATCCTCATTTCAATGTCTACTGAAATAATACAGGTTGACACCAGGAAACATTAACGCCACTGCATCCTTGCTGCTTTCGCATGTGGAAGTCTGTTTAATGTGAAAACAAGGTGATATCTAATTAGCACACAGGTAAGGAATTAAGAAAATCTTTATTTAAGGGTGAAGGTGTTTCTCACAAAATCGTTGCCCCAATGCATCATTGAAATTCAAGCTGGAAAGATGATTTTAATATATCACTTGTACATTTTGTATTGCTCTTCTGGTGACAATGTAGTTTGTTTTTGTCAATTACCATTATAATAATAGGGTAAAGAAAATTAAGTGGATTTTTGAAAGAAAACAATACTGTCAATATACTATTAAAACAAATTAAAATGGTAAAAGTTATTGTACTTTAAGTAAAAATAAAAGAGCAAAAATATCAATCCCAGTTTTGGATTACTTTAATTAACAATAAAAAATGCATATAGCAGAGGATAGTTTCAATCTGCCTACCTCTGGGTTATGGGCCCAGCATGTTTCCATTGCAGTACTCTGCTGCACATGTAAGTGCAAGAGATCCTGAAGCACTCACTCATCATGGGAAAGTACCAATGTGTTTCTTGGTTGGTTAATGGAAGAAACATCTTACAAAAACTCTCCAGATTATTGACTTTTTAAAGTTTTTCTAGGAAATGTTCTAGATGAATGCTTATTAGCCTTTGTCAGTATGTAAGTTTGCAAAGTGTCTCTGTGGCGCAATCGGTTAGTGTGTTTGGTTATTAATCAAAGGGTTGGTGGTTCAATCCCACCCAGGGATGTAACTGACCTTGTTATCAGATTTTGGTGATCTTTAAGTAGACAAGTCAAAATTTCAAATTCCCTCTTATGGTGTAGGGTACCTGGCCTTCTCTGATGTAATCAGAGATAGATTTGATTAAGTGATTTTATAAAAATACAGCTAGGAAGCACAATTTAGCAGTGGGTTGCAGAGAAAAAGAAATATGCTGGCAGAAAAATCCAATTGAGTGATTAAACAGCTCTTCATTTTCTGGCTTTATTTTTATGCTAACTAATTTGTTCTCTGAAAAGTGTCCACAAAGCCAAGTGTCTGATTAACATCTTTGTAGGGATGGTTTTTCACCTATTACTAAATTAAACTTGCTTCATTGGAAAGGCAGCAAGATGCATCCTCATTTCAATATCTACGGAAATAATACAGGTTGACATCAGGAAACATTAACGCCACTGCATCTTTGCTGTTTTCTCATGTGGAAGTCTGTTTAATGTGAAAACAAGGTGATATCTAATTAGCACACAGGTAAGGAATTAAGAAAATCTTTATTTAAGGGTGAAGATGTTTCTCACAAAATCGTTGCCCCAATGCATCATTGAAATTCAAGCTGGAAAGATGATTTTAATATATCACTTGTACATTTTGTATTGCTCTTCTGGTGACAATGTAGTTTGTTTTTGTCAATTACCATTTTAATAATCGGGTAAAGAAAATTAATTGGATTTTTGAAAGAAAACAATACTGTCAATATACTATTAAAACAAATTAAAATTGTAAAAGTTATTGTACTTTAAGTAAAAATAAAAGAGCACAAATATCAATCCCAGTTTTGGATTACTTTAATTAACAAAAAAAATGCATATAGCAGAGGATAGTTTCAATCTGCCTACCTCTGGGTTATGGACCCAGCATGCTTCCATTACAGTACTCTGCTGCACATGTAAGTGCAAGAGATCCTGAAGCACTCACTCATCATGGGAAAGTACCAATGTGTTTCTTCATTGGTTGATGGAAGAAACATCTTACAAAAACTCTCCAGATTATTGACTATTTAAAGTTTTTATAGGAAACGTTCTAGATGAATGCTTATTAGCCTTTATCAGTAAGTACTTTTGCAAAGTGTCGCTGTGGCGCAATCAGTTAGTGTGTACGGCTATTAACCAAAAGGTTGGTGGTTCTCTCCCACCCAGGGACGTAATTGACCTTGTTATCAGATTTTGTTGATCTTTAAGTAGACAAGTCAAAATTTCGAAAACCCCTGTTATGGTGTAGGGTACCTGGCCTTCTCTGATGTAATCAGAGTTAGATTTGATTCAGTGATTTTATAAAAACAGCTAGGAAGCACAATTTAGCAGTGGGTTGCAGAGAAAAAGAAATATGCTGGCAAAAAAATCCAATTGAGTGATTAAACAGCTCTTCATTTTCTGGCTTTATTTTTATGCTAACAAATTTGTTCACTGAAAAGTGTCCACAAAGCCAAGTATCTGATTAACATCTTTGTAGGGATGGTTTTTCACCTATTACTAAATTAAACTTGCTTCATTGGAAAGGCAGCAAGATGCATCCTCATTTCAATATCTACGGAAATAATACAGGTTGACATCAGGAAACATTAACGCCACTGCATCTTTGCTGTTTTCTCATGTGGAAGTCTGTTTAATGTGAAAACAAGGTGATATCTAATTAGCACACAGGTAAGGAATTAAGAAAATCTTTATTTAAGGGTGAAGATGTTTCTCACAAAATCGTTGCCCCAATGCATCATTGAAATTCAAGCTGGAAAGATGATTTTAATATATCACTTGTACATTTTGTATTGCTCTTCTGGTGACAATGTAGTTTGCTTTTGTCAATTACCATTTTAATAATCGGGTAAAGAAAATTAATTGGATTTTTGAAAGAAAACAATACTGTCAATATACTATTAAAACAAATTAAAATGGTAAAAGTTATTGTACTTTAAGTAAAAATAAAAGCTAAAATATCAATCCCAGTTTTGGATTACTTTAATGAATAAAAAAAAAATGCATATAGCAAAGGATAGTTTCAATCTGCCTACCTCTGGGTTATGGGCCCAGCATGCTTCCAGTGCAGTACTCTGCTGCACATGTAAGTGCAAGAGATCCTGAAGCACTCACTCATCATGCGAAAGTACCAATGTGTTTCTTCATTGGTTGATGGAAGAAACATCTTACAAAAACTCTCCAGATTATTGACTTTTTAAAGTTTTTCTAGGAAACGTTCTAGATGAATGCTTATTAGTCTTTGTCAGTATGTACTTTTTGCAAAGTGTCTCTGTGGCGCAATCGGTTAGTGTGTTCAGCTATTAATCAAAAGGTTGGTGGTTCAATCCCACCCAGGGACGTAATTGACCTTGTGATCAGATTTTGGTAATATTTAAGTAGACAAGTCAAAATTGCAAACCCCCTCTTATGGTGTAGGGTACCTGGCCTTCTCTGATGTAATCAGAGTTAGATTTGATTAAGTGATTTTATAAAAAAAACAGCTAGGAAGCACAATTTAGCAGTGGGTTGCAGAGAAAAAGAAAAATGCTGGCAGAAAAATCCAATTGAGTGATTAAACAGCTCTTCATTTTCTGGCTTTATTTTTATGATAACAAATTTGTTCTCTGAAAAGTGTCCACAAAGCCAAGTATCTGATTAACATCTTTGTAGGGATGGTTTTTCACCTATTACTAAATTAAACTTGCTTCATTGGAAAGGCAGCAAGATGCATCCTCATTTCAATATCTACGGAAATAATACAGGTTGACACCAGGAAACATTAACGCCACTGCATCTTTGCTGTTTTCTCATGTGGAAGTCTGTTTAATGTGAAAACAAGGTGATATCTAATTAGCACACAGGTAAGGAATTAAGAAAATCTTTATTTAAGGGTGAATATGTTTCTCACAAAATCGTTGCCCCAATGCATCATTGAAATTCAAGCTAGAAAGATGATTTTAATATATCACTTGTACATTTTGTATTGCTCTTCTGGTGACAATGTAGTTTGTTTTTGTCAATTACCATTTTAATAATCGGGTAAAGAAAATTAATTGGATTTTTGAAAGAAAACAATACTGTCAATATACTATTAAAACAAATTAAAATGATAAAAGTTATTGTACTTTAAGTAAAAATAAAAGAGCAAAAATATCAATCCCAGTTTTGGATTACTTTAATTAACAAAAAAAAATGCATATAGCAAAGGATAGTTTCAATCTGCCTACCTCTGGGTTATGGACCCAGCATGCTTCCATTACAGTACTCTGCTGCACATGTAAGTGCAAGAGATCCTGAAGCACTCACTCATCATGGGAAAGTACCAATGTGTTTCTTCATTGGTTGATGGAAGAAACATCTTACAATAACTCTCCAGATTATTGACTATTTAAAGTTTTTCTAGGAAACGTTCTAGATGAATGCTTATTAGCCTTTGTCAGTATGTACTTTTGTAAAGTGTCGCTGTGGCGCAATCAGTTAGTGTGTACAGCTATTAACCAAAAGGTTGGTGGTTCAATCCCACCCAGGGATGTAATTGACCTTGTTATCAGATTTTGTTGATCTTTAAGTAGACAATTTAAAATTTCGAAAACCCCTGTTATGGTGTAGGGTACCTGGCCTTCTCTGATGTAATCAGAGTTAGATTTGATTCAGTGATTTTATAAAAACAGCTAGGAAGCACAATTTAGCAGTGGGTTGCAGAGAAAAAGAAATATGCTGGCAAAAAAATCCAATTGAGTGATTAAACAGCTCTTCATTTTCTGGCTTTATTTTTATGCTAACAAATTTGTTCTCTGAAAAGTGTCCACAAAGCCAAGTCTCTGATTAACACCTTTGTAGGGATGGTTTTTCACCTATTACTAAATTAAACTTGCTTCATTGGAAAGGCAGCAAGATGCATCCTCATTTCAATATCTACGGAAATAATACAGGTTGACACCAGGAAACATTAACGCCACTGCATCTTTGCTGTTTTCTCATGTGGAAGTCTGTTTAATGTGAAAACAAGGTGATATCTAATTAGCACACAGGTAAGGAATTAAGAAAATCTTTATTTAAGGGTGAAGATGTTTCTCACAAAATCGTTGCCCCAATGCATCATTGAAATTCAAGCTGGAAAGATGATTTTAATATATCACTTGTACATTTTGTATTGCTCTTCTGGTGACAATGTAGTTTGTTTTTGTCAATTACCATTTTAATAATCGGGTAAAGAAAATTAATTGGATTTTTGAAAGAAAACAATACTGTCAATATACTATTAAAACAAATGAAAATGGTAAAAGTTATTGTACTTTAAGTAAAAATAAAAGCTAAAATATCAATCCCAGTTTTGGATTACTTTAATGAACAAAAAAAAATGCATATAGCAAAGGATAGTTTCAATCTGCCTACCTCTGGGTTATGGGCCCAGCATGCTTCCAGTGCAGTACTCTGGTGCACATGTAAGTGCAAGAGATCCTGAAGCACTCACTCATCATGCGAAAGTACCAATGTGTTTCTTCATTGGTTGCTGGAAGAAACATCTTACAAAAACTCTCCAGATTATTGACTTTTTAAAGTTTTTCTAGGAAACGTTCTAGATGAATGCTTATTAGTCTTTGTCAGTATGGACTTTTTGCAAAGTGTCTCTGTGGCGCAATCGGTTAGTGTGTTCAGCTATTAATCAAAAGGTTGGTGGTTCAATCCCACCCAGGGACGTAATTGACCTTGTGATCAGATTTTGGTAATATTTAAGTAGACAAGTCAAAATTGCAAACCCCCTCTTATGGTGTAGGGTACCTGGCCTTCTCTGATGTAATCAGAGTTAGATTTGATTAAGTGATTTTATAAAAAAAACTGCTAGGAAGCACAATTTAGCAGTGGGTTGCAGAGAAAAAGAAAAATGCTGGCAGAAAAATCCAATTGAGTGATTAAACAGCTCTTCATTTTCTGGCTTTATTTTTATGATAACAAATTTGTTCTCTGAAAAGTGTCCACAAAGCCAAGTCTCTGATTAACACCTTTGTAGGGATGGTTTTTCACCTATTACTAAATTAAACTTGCTTCATTGGAAAGGCAGCAAGATGCATCCTCATTTCAATATCTACGGAAATAATACAGGTTGACACCAGGAAACATTAACGCCACTGCATCTTTGCTGTTTTCTCATGTGGAAGTCTGTTTAATGTGAAAACAAGGTGATATCTAATTAGCACACAGGTAAGGAATTAAGAAAATCTTTATTTAAGGGTGAAGATGTTTCTCACAAAATCGTTGCCCCAATGCATCATTGAAATTCAAGCTGGAAAGATGATTTTAATATATCACTTGTACATTTTGTATTGCTCTTCTGGTGACAATGTAGTTTGTTTTTGTCAATTACCATTTTAATAATCGGGTAAAGAAAATTAATTGGATTTTTGAAAGAAAACAATACTGTCAATATACTATTAAAACAAATGAAAATGGTAAAAGTTATTGTACTTTAAGTAAAAATAAAAGCTAAAATATCAATCCCAGTTTTGGATTACTTTAATGAACAAAAAAAAATACATATAGCAAAGGATAGTTTCAATCTGCCTACCTCTGGGTTATGGGCCCAGCATGCTTCCAGTGCAGTACTCTGGTGCACATGTAAGTGCAAGAGATCCTGAAGCACTCACTCATCATGCGAAAGTACCAATGTGTTTCTTCATTGGTTGCTGGAAGAAACATCTTACAAAAACTCTCCAGATTATTGACTTTTTAAAGTTTTTCTAGGAAACGTTCTAGATGAATGCTTATTAGTCTTTGTCAGTATGGACTTTTTGCAAAGTGTCTCTGTGGCGCAATCGGTTAGTGTGTTCAGCTATTAATCAAAAGGTTGGTGGTTCAATCCCACCCAGGGACGTAATTAACCTTGTGATCAGATTTTGGTAATATTTAAGTAGACAAGTCAAAATTGCAAACCCCCTCTTATGGTGTAGGGTACCTGGCCTTCTCTGATGTAATCAGAGTTAGATTTGATTAAGTGATTTTATAAAAAAAAACAGCTAGGAAGCACAATTTAGCAGTGGGTTGCAGAGAAAAAGAAAAATGCTGGCAGAAAAATCCAATTGAGTGATTAAACAGCTCTTCATTTTCTGGCTTTATTTTTATGCTAACTAATTTGTTCTCTGAAAAGTGTCCACAAAGCCAAGTATCTGATTAACATATTTGTAGGGATGGTTTTTCACCTATTACTAAATTAAACTTGCTTCATTGGAAAGGCAGCAAGATGCATCCTCATTTCAATATCTACTGAAATAATACAGGTTGACACCAGGAAACATTAACGCCACTGCATCCTTGCTGCTTTCTCATGTGGAAGTCTGTTTAATGTGAAAACAAGGTGATATCTAATTAGCACACAGGTAAGGAATTAAGAAAATCTTTATTTAAGGGTGAAGGTGTTTCTCACAAAATCGTTGCCCCAATGCATCATTGAAATTCAAGCTGGAAAGATGATTTTAATATATCACTTGTACATTTTGTATTGCTCTTCTGGTGACAATGTAGTTTGTTTTTGTCAATTACCATTTTATTAATAGGGTAAAGAAAATTAAGTGGATTTTTGAAAGAAAACAATACTGTCAATATACTATTAAAACAAATTAAAATGGTAAAAGTTATTGTACTTTAAGTAAAAATAAAAGCTAAAATATCAATCCCAGTTTTGGATTACTTTAATGAACAAAAAAAAAATGCATATAGCAAAGGATAGTTTCAATCTGCCTACCTCTGGGTTATGGGCCCAGCATGCTTCCATTGCAGTACTCTGCTGCACATGTAAGTGCAAGAGATCCTGAAGCACTCACTCATCATGCGAAAGTACCAATGTGTTTCTTCATTGGTTGCTGGAAGAAACATCTTACAAAAACTCTCCAGATTATTGACTTTTTAAAGTTTTTCTAGGAAACGTTCTAGATGAATGCTTATTAGTCTTTGTCAGTATATACTTTTTGCAAAGTGTCTCTGTGGCGCAATCGGTTAGTGTGTTCAGCTATTAATCAAAAGGTTGGTGGTTCAATCCCACCCAGGGATGTAATTGACCTTGTGATCAGATTTTGGTGATATTTAAGTAGACAAGTCAAAATTGCAAACCCCCTCTTATGGTGTAGGGTACCTGGCCTTCTCTGATGTAATCAGAGTTAGATTTGATTAAGTGATTTTATAAAAAAACAGCTAGGAAGCACAATTTAGCAGTGGGTTGCAGAGAAAAAGAAAAATGCTGGCAGAAAAATCCAATTGAGTGATTAAACAGCTCTTCATTTTCTGGCTTTATTTTTATGATAACAAATTTGTTCTCTGAAAAGTGTCCACAAAGCCAAGTATCTGATTAACATCTAGGGATGGTTTTTTCATCTAGGGATGGTTTTTCACCTATTACTAAATTAAACTTGCTTCATTGGAAAGGCAGCAAGATGCATCCTCATTTCAATATCTACGGAAATAATACAGGTTGACACCAGGAAACATTAACGCCACTGCATCTTTGCTGTTTTCTCATGTGGAAGTCTGTTTAATGTGAAAACAAGGTGATATCTAATTAGCACACAGGTAAGGAATTAAGAACATCTTTATTTAAGGGTGAAGATGTTTCTCACAAAATCGTTGCCCCAATGCATCATTGAAATTCAAGCTGGAAAGATGATTTTAATATATCACTTGTACATTTTGTATTGCTCTTCTGGTGACAATGTAGTTTGTTTTTGTCAATTACCATTTTAATAATCGGGTAAAGAAAATTAAGTGGATTTTTGAAAGAAAACAATACTGTCAATTATAAGGGCACGGTCGTGCCCTTATATTAAGGCTGAATCGAACAAACGGAATTCTCCCATAGGGAACTTCTGAGATGGGGACATGGTGTTTGAGGGGCTACACCTCAAAACTGATTGGACGTACTGAGCTGAAATTTGGCATGGACGCGTAGAATCGTCACCCGCTGCTGCAGGCCAAATTTCAGGGCAAAATAATAAAAAATGAGGAATTGGGAGTAAGCTAAAGTTCCAACTGTCAGTTTTTTTCTGCCACTCCCTCTATGGCTTTTTGACAACGTTTTCCCATAGAGTGAATGAAGATTTTTTTGGGAAGGCATAACTCAGGATAGAGGACGAATTAAGACTTGGGGTTTGTTTTACTAGATAGAGTATGCCCCAGTGTAGTGCCTTTTGGGGTTGTGGTTTTTCAGAAAGTTATAGGGTTTTTTTAATTAAGAGAAATATGCCCCATTATAGAGATAGGGCATTTCAATTTGTTGCGCCTGCGCAGTGACCGCCAGCAGGGGGTGTACAGAGAGTAGCTCTGGCAGTTGGGCACGAGGAGACAGAGCGGGAAGGAGTCACGTGGAGCTGCAGGAGGACAGCCAGCGGTTCCCGGCGTGTGAGTTCATTGAGGTCCATGAAGCGGGAGGAGATCGCCGGAGCTGCGTAGCACTGGGTGAGTTCTGTCAGGCAGCCCACCGCTGTGTACCCAGCTTCCATTTCTCCCCCGCGTGTCCGGCCACCCTCCCCTCCCGCCCGCCCGGCCACCCTCCCCTCCCGCCCGCCCGCCCGCCCACCCGTCCGCTCGCCCGTTCGCCCGCTGTGTGCCCGGCCGCCCGCCGGACCTTCCCTGGTGGCTGCCTGCGTCTCCTCCCCGCGTCTGTGGTGCGGCTGGCAGTAGGAGGCGTCTCGGGCAGCTGTGTCCGGCCACTCCTCCCTCCTCCTCCTCCCGCTGTGTCCGGCCCTCCCTCCCTGCAGTATGCGGTATTTATCAAGGTCTCTATGGTCACCAGTCACCCCCCCCTCCCCCTCTCGCCCTCCCTGCTGTGTGTCCGTCTCCCCCCCCCTGCTGTGTGTCCGTTGCCCCCCCCCTTGCCCTCCCTGCTGTGTGTCCCCCCCCCTCCTCCCTGCAGTGTGTTCCCCCCCGCGCCCTCCCTGCTGTGTGTCCGGCCACCCTCCCCTCCTCCCGCTGTGTCCGGCCACCCTCCCCTCCTCCCGCTGTGTCCGGCCACCCCCCCCTCTCGCTGTGTCCGGCCACCCCTCCTCCCGCTGTGTCCGGCCACCCCCCCCTCCCGCTGTGTCCGGCCACCCCCCCCTCCTCCCGCTGTGTCCGGCCACCCCCCCTCCTCCCGCTGTGTCCGGCCACCCCCCCTCCTCCCGCTGTGTCCGGCCACCCCCCCTCCTCCCGCTGTGTCCAGCCACCCCCCCTCCTCCTCTCTGCTGTATGTCCGTTCTCCCCCCGCCCTCCCTGCTGTGTGTCCGTCCCCCCCCCGCCCTCCCTGCTGTCCGTCCCCCCCCGCCCTCCCTGCAGCGCCTGACACATGCACACGCAGCGCCTGACACACACGCACACACGCAGCACCTGACACACACACACAGACGCAGCACCTGACACTCACACGGACCTGACACACACGCACACACTCACACGCAGCGCCTGACACACACAGACACGCAGCGCCTGACACACACAGACACGCAGCGCCTGACACACACACACTCACGCACCTGACACACACACTCACGCACCTGACACACACACACACACTCACGCACCTGACACACACACACTCACGCACCTGACACACGCACACTCACGCACCTGACACACGCACACGGCACGCAGCACCTGACACACACACACAGCACCTGACACACACACACACGTAGCACCTGACACACAGACATGCAGCGCCTGACACACACACGCAGACACGCAGCACCTGACACACACACGCAGACACACAGCACCTGACACACACACACACACACGCAGCACCTGACACACACACGCAGACACGCAGCACCTGACACACACACGCAGACACGCAGCACCTGACACACACACGCAGACACGCAGCACCTGACACAGACACGCAGCACCTGACACACACACACATACGCAGCACCTGACACACACACAGCACCTGACACACACACACACGCAGCACCTGACACAGACATGCAGCGCCTGACACACACACGCAGACATGCAGCACCTGACACACACATGCAGCACCTGACAGACACACACACACACACACACACACACACATGCAGCACCTGACACACCCACACACACAGACATGCAGCACCTGACACACCCACACACACACGCAGCACCTGACACACATACATACATGTGGCATTTAACGCACACACGCACAGCACCTGACACACAATCATATACACTCAGAGCACCTAACACACACATACACTCGCAGCACCTCACACACACTCGTATACACACGCAGCACCTGCCACTCACACATATATACACATGTAGCACCTGCCACTCCCACATACATGAACAGCACCTAACACACACATATATACATGCAGCACCTGACACACACATACACGTGCAGCACCTGACAGTCACACACATACAGATGCGACACAAACACATACACGCTCAACACCTGACACCCACGTGGCAGCTGACGCATACAAATGCAGCACCTGAGATACACACATATACACGTGCAGCACCTGAGACACACACATACACGTACAGCACCTGACACACACACACATGTATGTACACGCGCGGCTCCAGGCACACACATACGTACGTACACACGCGGAATTTAACACACACACACACATACACGTGCGGCACCTGACACACATGTATGAACACGCGCGGCTCCTGACACACACACACACACACGCGTGGCTCCTGACACACACACACACATGTACGAACACGCGCGGCTCCTGACACACACACGTATATACGTATACGCATGGCACCTGACACCTACACGTATGTACGTATACGCACGGCTCCTGACACCCACACGCATGTACACACGCGGCTCCTGGCACACACACACACGTATGTACACGCGCGGCACCTGACACACGCCTGTACGTACACACATGCACAGCACCTGACATACACACATGTAGGTACGCGCCACCTGACACACACACACACACACGTACACGCACGACACTTGACACACACGTACGTACACGCACGGCACTGACACGTATGTACGCGCATGTCACCTGACACTCACGTACATACTAGTGATGAGTGGGTTCGGTTCGTCGGAATCCGAACCCCCCGAACTTCACCCATTTTACACGGGTCCGAGGCAGGTTCGAACCTTCCCGCCTTGCTCGGCTAGCCCGAGCGCGCACGAACGTCATCATCCCGCTGTCGGATTCTCGCGAGATTCGGATGTCTGCATTCGTGGAAAGGGATCCCATGTGTAAACATGGGACCCCTTTCAGTCCGTCTGGTCCGGGTGTTCGGTTTGTTGTTTTGCCAAGTACGTGGATTTAATCTGGAACCTGGATCAGGTGAGTATAATTATCTTTTATTTTCAGGTACCCGTGGATTCTACTTGGAGAAGAGGACCGACTGCTTCATGTCAACATAGGAAAGTATGTGTGTGTCGGCAGGTGGGAAATAAAGTTATACTTTCACGGTGTCTGTGTCCTGTTTTTATTTGGGTATTTTTTCCCAAGTAGAACTACAGGTACCAGCGGGCCCGTTTTTCTCCTGCATGCTGGTACTTGTGGTTCTCCAAGTACCAGCTTGCGGGGGAGGCTTGCTGGGACTTGTAGTACTACTAGAAAAAACAATATTCTTTAAATTTTCTCAAGGCTATCAGCCTCCCATCCGCAGCCCTTGGATGGGGGGACAGCCTCGGGCTTCACCCCTGGCCCTTGGGTGGCTGGGGGGGACCCCTTGATTGAAGGGGTCCCCACTCCCCCAGGGTACCCCGGCCAGGGGTGACTAGTTGGATATTTAATGCCACGGCCGCAGGGCACTGTATAAAAGTGACCCCCGGCTGTGGCATTATCTGTCCAGCTAGTGGAGCCCGATGCTGGTGTAAAAAATACGGGGGACCCCTACTCTTTTTGTCCCCCGTATTTTTTGCACCAGCACCAGGCGCAGAGCCCGGTGCTGGTTTTAAAAATACGGGGGATCCCCTGTCCGTTTTTCCCCAGGATTTTTAGAACCAGGACCGGCTCGAAGAGCCCGAGGCTGGTTATGCTTTGGAGGGGGGACCCACGCAATTTTTTTTTCGGGTTTTTCACATTCCATTTAAAAAATAAATAATATTTTAAAAAATATATAAATAATACTTGTGCCTCCAAAAAAGACAAACCAAGTACCTAATCCCTTCTAATATAAATAGATATGCTATTACCAAAAAAAAAAACTGCAAAAAAAAACATGTTTTTAAATTTTTTTTATTAGATTCCGCCAGCAAAGTGTGGCGGATTGAAAATGACGAATTTACTGTTTAAAAGCACTGTTGTCGAATTTACAAACTTCAATTGAATATACTTTTGTCGAATTGCCGCATTTGTACCATTGCAGAAAAGTCGAATTTGTCAAATGTCGAATTTTAAAGTCGAATTTTGAAAGCCTGTAAGAATAGGCTCCGTCCCCTTCTACCCCTGTACCTTGCTCTCTCCTGTCTGTGCTCTCTCCCGTCTGTAGGACTAGGCCCCGCCCCCTTCTTACCCTCCTGTGACTGCTCTCTCCTGACAATTGACCCAGGCCTGCCCCCTACACGCTGCTGGTGTCTTCATTGTTACTTGGTCTGGAGCTCCGTTGGGGAGAGAACTCACGTGAGCTCATTAAGAATGAGGAACTGGGATGTTTTAATTTTATTGTGAGTAGTGTAGTGTGGTGATGTAGTATGTTGTATGGGGGGTATAGTGTAATTATGAAGTGCAGCATATGGGAGGGCTGTAGCATAGTGATGTAGTGTGGCATATGGGGGGTGGTAGCGCATAGGCGTGCGTACAGGGGGTGCCTGGTGCGCACAGGCACTCCCTAATGTCCAGCACCGCTGCACGCCACGCTTGCTGTAGTACAGTGATCGCTGAGTGTGTGATCGGTGGAGCATAGCCTGCAGCTCATTTCCGTACCTCCCACCACCGCTGCACCCAACCCCCCTCTGCCTGCTGCTAATACTATGCTGAGTGCATTCGTCGGCGGCCTCACTGGGGGGACTGGCGTCACCTTGCAATGTGACGTGGTGATGTCCGCCCATGCTCTCCTCCCGCCCACCTGTGCTTTCCTCCTGCTGCGGTCTCTCAGTCCTAGTGTGCCGCGGCCGCCACACCACTGGCAGTGTTCCTCTAGGAGGGACTGGGAGCTGCTGGCAGACACATTCTGCTGAGACTTACTTGTCAGTGCGGGTTCCGGACGGCAGGCGGCGGGTGGGAGGGCAGACGGGGAGCAGGTGTCACAAGGAGTGTGTGGGTAACTAATTCACAATACTTCCGCTCAACGTGGCACTGCTGGTCCTTCATCTCCCATGTCTCTTCACCAGGTGGCGGGCGGCCCGGAAATTAAGTGATGTGTTGTGCAGCAGTCAGTGTGAAGTGACTGTGAGTAACACTGGTGGTGCTGATGATGCTGCTGCAGAATCTGGAAGCAATTAATTCATAAATATAATGTACTCTATCAGTGTTTCTCTGACGTCCTAGTGGATGCTGGGAACTCCGTAAGGACCATGGGGATTAGCGGCTCCGCAGGAGACTGGGCACAAAAGTAAAGCTTTAGGACTACCTGGTGTGCACTGGCTCCTCCCCCTATGACAATCCTCTAAGCCTCAGTTAGATTTTTGTGCCCGGCCGAGAAGGGTGCACACTAGGGGCTCTCCTGAGCTTCTTAGTGAAAGTTTAGTTTTAGGTTTTTTATTTTCAGTGAGACCTGCTGGCAACAGGCTCACTGCATCGAGGGACTAAGGGGAGAAGAAGCGAACTCACCTGCGTGCAGAGTGGATTGGGCTTCTTAGGCTACTGGACACCATTAGCTCCAGAGGGACCGAACACAGGCCCAGCCTCGGAGCTCGGTCCCAGAGCCGCGCCGCCGGCCCCCTTACAGAGCCAGAAGCAAGAAGAGGTCCGGAAAATCGGCGGCAGAAGACATCCTGTCTTCACCAAGGTAGCGCACAGCACTGCAGCTGTGCGCCATTGCTCCTCAGCACACTTCACACTTCGGTCACTGAGGGTGCAGGGCGCTAGGGGGGGGGCGCCCTGAGCAGCAATAGAAACACCTTGGCTGGCGAAAATACATCACATATAGCCCCCAGGGCTATATGGATGAATTTTAACCCCTGCCAGATTCCACAGAAAAACGGGAGAAAAGGCCGCAGAGAAGGGGGCGGAGCCTATCTCCTCAGCACACTGGCGCCATTTTCTCTCACAGCTCCGTTGGAGGGAAGCTCCCTGGCTCTCCCCTGCAGTTACTACACTACAGAAAGGGGTTAAAAAAGAGAGGGGGGCACTAATTAGGCGTAGTATAACAATACAGCAGCTATAAGGGGAAAAACACTTATATAAGGTTATCCCTGTATATATATATATATAGCGCTCTGGTGTGTGCTGGCATACTCTCCCTCTGTCTCCCCAAAGGGCTAGTGGGGTCCTGTCCTCTATCAGAGCATTCCCTGTGTGTGTGCTGTGTGTCGGTACGATTGTGTCGACATGTATGAGGAGGAAAATGGTGTGGAGGCGGAGCAATTGCCTGTAATGGAGTTGTCACCCCCTAGGGAGTCGACACCTGAGTGGCTGAGCTTATGGAAGGAATTACGTGACAGTGTCAGCTCTTTACAAAAGATTGATGACATGAGACAGCCGGCTACTCAGCCTGTGCCTGTCCAGGTGTCTCAAAAGCCATCAGGGGCTCTAAAACGCCCGTTACCGCAGATGGCAGATACAGACGCCGACACGGATACTGATTCCAGTGTCGACGATTAAGAGACGAATGTGACTTCCAGTAGGGCCACACGTTACATGATTGAGGCTATGGAAAATGTTTTTACACATTTCTGATAATACCAGTACCACTAAAAAGGGTATTATGTTGGGTGAGAAAAAACTGCCTGTAGTTTTTCCTGCATCTGAGGAATTAAATGAAGTGTGTGATGATGCGTGGGTTTCCCCCGATAAAAACTGTTAATTCCTAAAAAGTTATTAGCATCATACCCCTTCCCGCCAGAGGATAGGGCACATTGGGAAACACCCCCTAGGGTGAATAAAGCGCTCACACGCTTGTCTAAACAGGTGGCACTACCGTCCCCGGATACGGCCGCCCTTAAGGAACCTGCTGACAGAAAGCAGTAAAATATCCTAAAATGTATATACACTCACACGGGTGTGATACTGCGACCAGCAATCGCCTCAGCCTGGATGTGCAGTGCTGGGGTGGCTTGGTCGGATTCCCTGACTGACAATATTGATACCCTAGATAGGGACAGTATATTACTGACTATAGAGCATTTAAAAGATGCTTTCTATATATGCGTGATGCACAGAGGGATATTTGCCGACTGGCATCAAGAGTAAGTGCGCTGTGCATTTCTGCCAGAAGAGGGTTATGGACAAGACAGTGGTCAGGTGATGCTGATTCCAAAAGGCATATGGAAGTATCGCCTTATAAAAGGGAGGAGTTATTTGGGGTAGGTCTAACAGACCTGGTGGCCACGGCAACGGCTGGGAAATCCACATTTTTACCCCAGGTAGCCTCTCAACATAAGAAGACGCCGTATTATCAGGCGCAGTCCTTTGGGCCCCATAAGGGCAAGCGGGCAAAAGGCTCCTCATTTCTGCCCCGTGGCAGAGGGAGAGGAAAAAGGCTGCAGCAAACAGCCAGTTCCCAGGAACAGAAACGGTGGGGGCCCGTCTCATAAATTTCAGCGTGCAGTGGGCTCACTCACAGGTGGACCCCTGGATCCTTCAGGTGGTATCTCAGGGGTACAAATTGGAATTCGAGACATCTCCCCTTCGCCGTTTTCCTAAAGTCTGCTTTACCGACGTCTCCCTCCGACAGGGAGGCGGTATGGGAAGCCATTCACAAGCTGTATTCCCAGCAGGTGATAATCAAGGTACCCCTCCTACAACAGGGAAAGGGGTATTATTCCACGCTGTTTGTGGTACCGAAGCCGGACGGCTCGGTGAGACCTAATTTAAATCTGAAATCCTTGAACACTTACATACAAAGGTTCAAATTCAAGATGGAGTCACTCAGAGCGGTGATGGCAAACCGGGAAGAAGGGGATTATATGGTGTCTCTGGACATCAAGGATGCTTATCTCCATGTCCCAAATTACCCTTCTCACCAAGGGTACCTCAGGTTTGTGGTACAGAACTGTCACTATCAGTTTCAGACGCTGCCGTTTGGTTTGTCCACGGCACCCCGGGTCTTTACCAAAGTAATGGCCGAAATGATGATACTCCTTCGAAGGAAGGGAGTTTTAATTTTCCCTTACTTGGACGATCTCCGGATAAGGGCAAGATCCAGGGAACAGTTGGTAGTCGGGGTAGCACTATCTCAGGTAGTGTTGCGGCAGCACGGTTGGATTCTTAATATTCCAAAATCGCAGCTGATCCCGACGACACGTCTTCTATTCCTAAGGATGATCCTGGACACAGTCCAGAAAATAAGAATTTACTTACCGATAATTCTATTTCTCATAGTCCGTAGTGGATGCTGGGGACTCCGAAAGGACCATGGGGAATAGCGGCTCCGCAGGAGACTGAGCACAAAGTAAAAGCTTTAGGACTAGCTGGTGTGCACTGGCTCCTCCCCCTATGACCCTCCTCCAAGCCTCAGTTAGGATACTGTGCCCGGACGAGCGTACACATTAAGGAAGGATTTTGAATCCCGGGTAAGACTCATACCAGCCACACCAATCACACCGTACAACTTGTGATCTGAACCCAGTTAACAGCATGATAACAGAAGGAGCCTCTGAAAAGATGGCTCACAACAACAATAACCCGATTTTTGTAACAATAACTATGTACAAGTAATGCAGACAATCCGCACTTGGGATGGGCGCCCAGCATCCACTACGGACTATGAGAAATAGAATTATCGGTAAGTAAATTCTTATTTTCTCTAACGTCCTAGTGGATGCTGGGGACTCCGAAAGGACCATGGGGATTATACCAAAGCTCCCAACCGGGCGGGAGAGTGCGGCTGACTCTGCAGCACCGAATGAGAGAACTCCAGGTCCTCCTCAGCCAGGGTATCAAATTTATAGAATTTAGCAAACATGTTTTCCCCTGACCAAGTAGCTGCTCGGCAAAGTTGTAAAACCGAGACCCCTCGGGCAGCCGCCCAAGATGAGCCCACTTTCCGTGTGGAATGGGCTTTTACAGATTTTGGCTGTGGCAGGCCTGCCACAGAATGAGCAAGCTGAATTGTACTACAAATCCAACGAGCAATCGTCTGCTTAGAAGCAGGAGCACCCAGCTTACTGGGTGCATACAGGATAAACAGCGAATCAGATTTTCTGACTCCAGCCGTCCTGGAAACATATATTTTCAGGGCCCTGACTACGTCCAGCAACTTGGAATCCTCCAAGTCCCTAGTAGCCGCAGGCACCACATATGAAAAATTAGGTAAGGGCTTTTATAGGATAAAGCCGCCAATTCTGAGACACGCCTGGCTGAAGCCAGGGCTAACAGCATTACCACTTTCCATGTGAGATATTTTAAGTCCACAGTGGTGAGTGGTTCAAACCAATGTGATTTTAGGAATCCCAAAACTACATTGAGATCCCAAGGAGCCACTGGAGGCACAAAAGGAGCCTGTATATGCAGTACTCCCTTGACAAACGTCTGAACTTCAGGAACAGAAGCCAGTTCTTTTTGGAAGAATATTGACAGGGCCGAAATTTGAACCTTAATGGACCCTAATTTGAGGCCCATAGACAGTCCTGTTTGCAGGAAATGCAGGAAACGACCCAGTTGAAATTCCTCTGTAGGGGCCTTCCTGGCCTCGCACCACGCAACATATTTACGCCAAATACGGTGATAATGTTGTATGGTTACATCCTTCCTGGCTTTGATCAGGGTAGGGATGACTTCATCCGGAATGCCTTTTTCCTTCAGGATCCGGCGTTCAACCGCCATGCCGTCAAACGCAGCCGCGGTAAGTCTTGGAACAGACATGGTCCCTGCTGGAGCAGGTCCTTTCTTAGAGGTAGAGGCCACGGGTCTTCCGTGAGCATCTCTTGAATTTCCGGGTACCAAGTCCTTCTTGGCCAATCCGGAGCCACGAGTATAGTCTTTACTCCTCTCCTTCTTATGATTCTCAGTACTTTTGGTATGAGAGGAAGAGGAGGGAACACATACACTGACTGGTACACCCACGGTGTTACCAGAGAGTCCACAGCTATTGCCTGAGGGTCCCTTGACCTGGCGCAATATCTGTCCAGTTTTTTGTTGAGGCGGGACGCCATCATGTCCACCTTTGGTTTTTCCCAACGGTTCACAATCATGTGGAAGACTTCTGGGTGAAGTCCCTACTCCCCCGGGTGAAGATCGTGTCTGCTGAGGAAGTCTGCTTCCCAGTTGTCCACTCCCGGAATGAACACTGCTGACAGTGCTATCACATGATTCTCCGCCCAGCGAAAAATCCTTGCCACTTCCATCATTGCCCTCCTGCTTCTTGTGCCGCCCTGTCTGTTTACGTGGGCGACTGCCGTGATGTTGTCCGACTGGATCAACACCGGCTGACCCTGAAGCAGAGGTCTTGCCTGACTTAGGGCATTGTAAATGGCCCTTAGTTCCAGGATATTTATGTGAAGTGACGTTTCCATGCTTGACCACAAGCCCTGGAAATTTCTTCCCTGTGTGACTGCTCCCCAGCCTCTCAGGCTGGCATCCGTGGTCACCAGGACCCAATCCTGAATGCCGAATCTGCGGCCCTCTAGGAGATGAGCACTCTGTAACCACCACAGGAGAGACACCCTTGTCCTTGGAGACAGGGTTATCCGCTGATGCATTTGAAGATGCGATCCGGACCATTTGTCCAGCAGATCCCACTGAAAAGTTCTTGCGTGGAATCTGCCGAATGGAATCGCTTCGTAAGAAGCCACCATCTTTCCCAGGACCCTTGTGCATTGATGTACTGACACTTCGCCTGGTCTTAGGAGGTTCCTGACTAGGTCGGATAACTCCTTGGCTTTCTCCTCCGGGAGAAACACCATTTTCTGTACTGTGTCCAGAATCATCCCTAGGAACAGCAGACGTGTTGTCGGAATCAGCTGCGATTTTGGAATATTTAGAATCCATCCGTGCTGTCGTAGTACTACTTGAGATAGTGCTACTCCGACCTCTAACTGTTCTCTGGACCTTGCCCTTATCAGGAGATCGTCCAAGTAAGGGATAATTAAGACGCCTTTTCTTCGAAGAAGAATCATCATTTCGGCCATTACCTTGGTAAAGACCCGGGGTGCCGTGGACAATCCAAACGGCAGCATCTGAAACTGATAGTGACAGTTCTGTACCACAAACCTGAGGTACCCTTGGTGAGAAGGGCAAATTGGGACATGGAGGTAAGCATCCTTGATGTCCAGAGACACCATATAGTCCCCTTCTTCCAGGTTCGCTATCACTGCTCTGAGTGACTCCATCTTGAACTTGAACCTTTTTATGTAAGTGTTCAAGGATTTCAGATTTAAAATTGGTCTCACCGAGCCGTCCGGCTTCGGTACCACAAACAGCGTGGAATAATACCCCTTTCCCTGTTGTAGGAGGGGTACCTTGATTATCACCTGCTGGGAATACAGCTTGTGAATGGCTTCCAATACCGCCTCCCTGTCGGGGGGAGACGTTGGTAAAGCAGACTTCAGGAACCGACGAGGGGGAGACGTCTCGAATTCCAATTTGTACCCCTGAGATACTACCTGCAGGATCCAGGGGTCCACTTGCGAGTGTGCCTACTGCGCGCTGAAATTCTTGAGACGGGCCCCCACCGTGCCTGAGTCCGCTTGTAAGGCCCCAGCGTCATGCTGAGGACTTGGCAGAAGCGGGGGAGGGCTTCTGTTCGTGGGAAGAGGCTGTTTGCTGCAGTCTTTTTCCCCTTCCTCTGCCCCGGGGCAGATATGAGTGGCCTTTTGCCCGCTTGCCCTTATGGGGACGAAAGGACTGAGCCTGAAAAGACAGTATCTTTTTCTGCTGCGAGGTGACTTGGGGTAAAAAGGTGGATTTTCCAGCCGTTGCCGTGGCCACCAGGTCCGATAGACCGACCCCAAATAACTCCTCCCCTTTATACGGCAATACTTCCATATGCCGTTTGGAATCCGCATCCCCTGACCACTGTCGCGTCCATAATCCTCCTCTGGCAGAAATGGACATCGCACTTACTCTTGATGCCAGAGTGCAAATATCCCTCTGTGCATCTCGCATATATAGAAATGCATCCTTTAAATGCTCTATAGTCAATAATATATTGTCCCTGTCCAGGGTATCAATATTTTCAGTCAGGGAATCCGACCAAGCCACCCCAGCACTGCACATCCAGGCTGAGGCGATTGCTGGTCGCAGTATAATACCAGTATGTGTGTATATACTTTTAAGGATATTTTCCAGCTGGTTCCTTGAGGGCGGCCGTATCAGGGGACGGTAACGCCACTTGTTTTGATAAGCGTGTGAGCGCCTTATCTACGCTAGGGGGTGTTTCCCAACGCGCCCTAACCTCTGGCGGGAAAGGGTATAATGCCAATAATTTTTTAGAAATTAGCAGTTTTTTATCGGGGGAAACCCACGCTTCATCACACACCTCATTTAATTCATCTGATTCAGGAAAAACTACGGGTAGTTTTTTCACACCCCACATAATACCCTTTTTTGTGGTACTTGTAGTATCAGAAATGTTCAAAACCTCCTTCATTGCCGTGATCATGTAACGTGTGGCCCTACTGGAAAATACGTTTGTTTCCTCACCGTCGACACTGGAGTCAGTGTCCGTGTCAGTGTCTGTATCGACTTGAGGTAACAGGCGTTTTATAGCCCCTGACGGTGTTTGAGACGCCGGTACAGGTATTAAATGATTTGCCGGCTGTCTCATGTCGTCAACAGTCTTCTGTAAAGTGCCGACACTATCACGTAATTCTTTCCATAAGACCATCCAGTCAGGTGTCGACTCCCTAGGGGGTGACATCACTAACACAGGCAATTGCTCCGCCTCCACACCATTTTCCTCCTCATACATGTCGACACAGCGTACCGAAACACAGCACACACACAGGGAATGCTCTGATAGAGGACAGGACCCCACTAGCCCTTTGGGGAGACAGAGGGAGAGTTTGCCAGCACACACCAGAGCGCTATATATATACAGGGATAACCTTATATAAGTGTTTTTCCCTAATATAGCTGCTGTATATATTAATATGCCAATTTAGTGCCCCTCCTCTCTTGTTTTACCCTGTTTCTGTTGTGCAGGACTGCAGGGGAGAGTCATGGAGCCTTCCTCCAACGAAGCTGTGAGGAAAAAATGGCGCTTGTGTGCTGAGGAGATAGGCTCCGCCCCTTTTTTGGTGGCCTTTCTCCCGCTTTTTTGTGGAAAACTGGCAGGGGTTAAATACATCTATATAGCCCAGAAGCTATATGTGATGTATTTTTAGCCATTTAAGGTATTTTTATTGCGTCCCAGGGCGCCCCCCCCCAGCGCCCTGCACCCTCAGTGACCGGAGTGTGAAGTGTGCTGAGAGCAATGGCGCACAGCTGCGGTGCTGTGCGCTACCTTATTGAAGACAGGACGTCTTCTGCCGCCGATTTTCCGGACCTCTTCACTCTTCTGGCTCTGTAAGGGGGCCGGCGGCGCGGCTCCGGGACCCATCCATGGCTGGGCCTGTGATCGTCCCTCTGGAGCTAATGTCCAGTAGCCTAAGAAGCCCAATCCACTCTGCACGCAGGTGAGTTCGCTTCTTCTCCCCTTAATCCCTCGATGCAGTGAGCCTGTTGCCAGCAGGTCTCACTGAAAATAAAAAAACCTATTTAAACTTTTACTCTAAGCAGCTCAGGAGAGCCACCTAGATTGCACCCTTCTCGTTCGGGCACAAAATCTTAACTGAGGCTTGGAGGAGGGTCATAGGGGGAGGAGCCAGTGCACACCAGCTAGTCCTAAAGCTTTAACTTTGTGCCCAGTCTCCTGCGGAGCCGCTATTCCCCATGGTCCTTTCGGAGTCCCCAGCATCCACTAGGACGTTAGAGAAAAAGGTGTTTCTCCAGGAGGAGAAAGCCAGGGAGTTATCCGAACTAGTCAAAAACCTCCTAAAACCAGGCCAAGTGTCAGTGCATCAGTGCACAAGGGTCCTGGGAAAAATGGTGGCTTCCTACGAAGCAATTCCATTCGGCAGATTCCACGCAAGAACTTTCCAGTGGGACCTGCTGGAAAAGTGGTCCGGATCGCACCTTCAGATGCATCAGCGGATAACCCTGTCACCAAAGACAAGGGTGTCTCTCCTGTGGTAGTTGCAGAGTGCTCATCTTCTAGAGGGCGCAGATTCGGCATTCAGGACTGGGTCCTGGTGACCACGGATGCCAGCCTGCGAGGCTGGGGAGCAGTCACACTGGGAAGAAATTTCCAGGGCTTGTGGTCAAGCCTGGAGACATCACTTCACATAAATATCTTGGAGCTAAGGGCCATTTACAATGCCCTAAGCCAAGCAAGACCTCTGCTTCAAGGTCAGCCGGTGCTGATCCAGTCGGACAACATCACGGCAGTCGCCCACGTAGACAGACAGGGCGGCACAAGAAGCAGGAGGGCAATGGCAGAAGCTGCAAGGATTTTTCGCTGGGCGGAAAATCAGGTGATAGCATTGTCAGCAGTGTTCATTCGGGGAGTGGACAACTGGGAAACAGACTTCCTCAGCAGAAGTTTTCCACATGATTGTAAACCGTTGGGAAAAACCAAAGGTGGACATGATGGCGTCCCGCCTAAACAAAAAAATTGGACAGGTATTGCGACAGGTCAAGGGACCCTTAGGCAATAGCTGTGGACGCTCTGGTAACACCGTGGGTGTACCAGTCAGTGTATGTGTTCCCTCCTCGTCCTCTCTTACCAAAAGTATTGAGAATTATAAGACGGAGGGGAGTAAGAACTATACTCGTGGCTACGGATTGGCCAAGAAGGACTTGGTACCCGGAACTTCAAGAGATGCTCACGGAGGACCCGTGGCCTCTACCTCTAAGAAGGGACCTGCTCCATCAAGGACCCTATCTATTCCAAGACTTACCGCGGCTGCGTTTGACGGCAGGGCGGTTGAACGCCGGATCCTGAAGGAAAAAGGCATTCTGGATGAAGTCATCCCTACCCTGATCAAAGCCAGGAAGGATGTAACCGCAAAGCATTATCACCGCATTAGGCGAAAATATGTTGCGTGGTGCGAGGCCAGTAAGGCCCCGATGGAGGAATTTCAACTAGGTCGATTCCTGCATTTCCTGCAAACAGGAGTGTCTATGGGCCTAAAATTGGGGTCCATTAAGGTTCAAATTTCGGCCCTGTCAATTTTCTTCCAGAAAGAACTAGCTTCAGTTCCTGAAGTTCAGACGTTTGTAAAAGGGGTACTGCATATACAGCCTCCTTTTGTGCCTCCAGTGGCACCTTGGGATCTCAATGTAGTTTTGGGGTTCCTAAAGTCACAATGGTTTGAACCACTTGAATCTGTGGAGTTAAAATATCTCACATGGAAAGTGGTCATGCTGTTGGCCCTGGCCTCGGCCAGGCGCGTGTCAGAATTGGCGGCTTTATCCTGTAAAAGCCCTTATCTGATCTTCCATTCAGACAGGGCGGAATTGAGGACTCGTCCTCATTTTCTCCCTAAGGTGGTTTCAGCGTTTCATCTGAACCAACCTATTGTGGTACCTGCGGCTACTAGGGACTTGGAGGACTCCAAGTTGCTGGACGTAGTCAGGGCCCTGAAAATATATGTTTCCAGGACGGCTGCAGTCAGAAAATCTGACTCGCTGTTTATCCTGTATGCACCCAACAAGCTGGGTGCTCCTGCTTCTAAGCAGACTATTGCTCGTTGGATTTGTAATACAATTCAGCTTGCACATTCTGTGGCTGGCCTGCCACAGCCAAAATCTGTAAAAGCCCATTCCACAAGGAAGGTGGGCTCATCTGGGGCGGCTGCCCGAGGGGTCTCGGCTTTACAACTTTGCCGAGCAGCTACTTGGTCAGGGGCAAACACGTTTGCTAAATTCTACAAATTTGATACCCTGGCTGAGGAGGACCTGGAGTTCTCTCATTCGGTGCTGCAGAGTCATCCGCACTCTCCCGCCCGTTTGGGAGCTTTGGTATAATCCCCATGGTCCTTACGGAGTTCCCAGCATCCACTAGGACGTCAGAGAAAATAAGAATTTACTTACCGATAATTCTATTTCTCGTAGTCCGTAGTGGATGCTGGGCGCCCATCCCAATTGCGGATTGTCTGCAATACTTGTACATAGTTATTGTTACAAAAATCGGGTTATTATTGTTGTGAGCCATCTTTTCAGAGGCTCCTCTGTTATCATGCTGTTAACTGGGTTCAGATCACAGGTTGTACGGTGTGATTGGTGTGGCTGGTATGAGTCTTACCCGGGATTCAAAATCCTTCCTTATTGTGTACGCTCGTCCGGGCACAGTATCCTAACTGAGGCTTGGAGGAGGGTCATAGGGGGAGGAGCCAGTGCACACCAGGTAGTGCTAAAGCTTTACTTTTGTGCCCAGTCTCCTGCGGAGCCGCTAATCCCCATGGTCCTTACGGAGTTCCCAGCATCCACTACGGACTACGAGAAATAGAATTATCGGTAAGTAAATTCTTATTATTATACATACATAAACATGTACATACGTGTATTTGTGTATACATGTATATGCATGTATATACATGAGTGTGTGTGCATATATATATATATATATATATATATAATATGTATATATGTATAAAAATAAGACTTGGGGTTTGTTTTATTAGATAGAGCATGTCCCAGTGAAGTGCCTTTTGGGGTTGTGGTTTTTCAGAAAGTTACAGGTTTTTTTAATTAAGAGAAATATGCCCCATTATAGAGATAGGGCATTTCAATTTGTTGCGCCTGCGCAGTGGGTGTACTAGAGGGCCTTCACTTGAGAGCCGCAATATGGCCGCCTTCTCCCCGGTTATTCTGTAAATAGAAAAATAACCTCACAGGTTCACATAGGGCAGAGTTGCCACTACTAGTGCAGGGCTGTAACGTACAGTACTAAGGAAAAGCCATATACTAAAGCGGCACGGTGACCTCACCCCTCTCAGAGACACCAGGGCGCAGCACACTGTATGGGGTACACTTGGTACACACACCTGTTAGCTCAGGGCAGCACTATAGGACCCTCCTGTAATGCTGTGCTGGCGGCGTGTAGTGATCAGGGCACTGGGAGACTGGCTGGCTGGTCTCCGTCTCTGCTGCCTATAGAACTTCCACCTCTGTTATATATCAGGGCTGCTCTCCTGTGTGTTCTCTTCCTCTCCTACCTCACACTGGAACTGGCCGCCCAGAGAACGAGAGGGCAGCGGCTGACATCAGAGAGGGTGCAGCAATCTGTGTGGGCAGAGCCCCTCACAGCAAGGTGTCCTTATGCTGTGCCCAGTGTAATCACTGTGATCCATACAGACTCTCACCCTGGTATGCTCTCTATTTATTATTTATTTTTTTGCACTGCGGCATGCTCGAGGGAAGGGAGCAGGCACCCCCCACCCCACCGCCACTACTCCTCCGCCAGCATCACTGCCGAGCCGGTCAGTGTTCCGGCGGCAATGAGCAGTAGGCAGCCACCAGCAACAACAGTCAGGAAGCTGTTACTCGCGGCAGCAGTAGCGTCAAGCTGCAATTCAGCCAGCGGCACGATGATCCGGGAGACAGTGGCAGCACAGGGAAGCAGTACCCCCTCCAATCGCAGCACCAACCAGGAGACTGAGGCAGCAACCCACCCCCAGCAGCAGCACCACCCTGATGATAGGTAAGATGCATTTTGGTGTCACAAGAAGGTGGCCGGAGTAGTGGCTGGCTGTGGTCACACCCCGGGGAAAAGTGATAGTGATTTCAGTGTTCCCTTGCACGGGGATTGGATGTGTAGATGTATGGAGGCTATGTATGTATAGATGTGAGTGGAAGTGGTTGGATGTATGAGAGCGATAGTGTGCGGATGTATGAGAGCGGCAGTGTGCGGATGTATGAGAGCGGCAGTGTGCGGATGTATGAGAGCGGCAGTGTGCGGATGTAGAGAGTGGCAGTGTGCGGATGTATGAGAGCGGCAGTGTGCGGATGTATGTGAGCGGCAATGTACGGCTGTATAACTGCGTCGGTGTGCGGCTGTATGAGTGCGATGGTGTGTGGCTGTATGCGTGTGGTGGTGTGCGGCGGTGTGTGGATGTATGAGAGCGGCAGTGTGCGGCTGTAAGAGTGCGGCAGTGTGCGGCTGTAAGAGTGCGGCAGTGTGCGGATGTATGAGAGCGGCAGTGTGCGGATGTATGAGAGCGGCAGTGTACGGCTGTATAACTGCGTCGGTGTGCGGCTGTATGAGAGCAGCAGTGTGCGGCTGTATGAGAGCGGGGTTGTACGGCTGTATGAGAGCGGCAGTGTACGGCTGTATGAGAGCAGCAGTGTGCGGCTGTATGAGAGCGGCAGTGTGCGGCTGTATGAGTGCGGCAGTGTGCGGATGTATGAGAGCGGCAGTGTACTGCTGTATGAGAGCGGCAGTGTACGGCTGTATAACTGCGTCGGTGTGTGGATGTATGAGTGCGGTGGTGTGTGGATGTATGAGTGCGGTGGTGTGTGGATGTATGAGTGCGGTGGTGGTTGGATGTATGAGTGCGGTGGTGTGTGGATGTATGAGTGCGGCGGTGTGCGGCTGTATGAGAGTGGCGGTGTGCGGCTGTATGAGAGCGGCGGTGTGCGGCTGTATGAAAGCGGCGGTGTGCGGCTGTATGAGAGCGGCAGTGTGCGGCTGTATGAGAGCGGCAGTGTGCGGCTGTATAAGAGCGGCAGTGTGCGGCTGTATGAGAGCGGGGTTGTACGGATGTATGAGAGCGGCGGTGTGTGGATGTATGAGAGCGGCAGTGTGTGGATGTATGAGAGCGGCAGTGTGTGGATGTATGAGAGCGGCAGTGTGCAGATGTATGAGAGCGGGGTTGTACGGATGTATGAGAGCGGCAGTGTATGGATGTATGAGAGCAGCAGTGTACAGTTGTGTGAGAGCGGCAGTGTGCGGATGTATGAGAGCGGCGGTGTACGGATGTATGAGAGCGGCAGTAATGGATGGCAGCGTCATAGGGAGAGATGTCGGAATGCTGTTATAGGATTCCTAATACAAAATGGAATCCGTATAGTGGGCGGGGCTGGCACCATGGCACCACGTTGGGCTTGATGGGCAGGTAGTGCGGCAAGCGCACCCAAATTGGCGTCTGACGTCGCCCGCAGTCCACACTGTTGTGAGGAGTCAGTTAATTTTGCTGTGTAGTGCACTCACAGAGGACCTACCGCCCGTCCCCTCCTCGCATCTGAGCAGCAGGTCAGGCTCTTATTTTCTTTTTAATCAGGAGAGGCCGAGTGAACTGTGAGCAGGGGGGCAGAGCTACATGGGACCCAGAGGGGCTGCTGTGCTGCCAGAGAGGGAGAGGAAGAGAGAGATGAAGCTACTGCAGATCCCCAGCTGATTGTGAGGTGCCGGGTAGAAGGGTGATGTGATCACCCTTCTCACTCGCTGCAGCTGGGGACCGCATCTAGGCTTCCTCCATCGAGGGCATGCGGCGCAGCAGTGGGCAGCGTGTAATGAGTTTGTCTGACTCATTATACTGCTGCCTGTTGTGGACACCTCCGTCCGTACGGACTGGTGTACATGCCCAGCACAGAGGAGACAGTGTTGGTGGAAGTGCTGCCCAGCTCTGACCCTGCAGGCCTCCCTGATCTGGCTGCGGCCCGAAACCCCTGCCGGTCCCCTCCATAGACTTCTGCCTGGCCAGCGCTGAGGTACTAGGGGTAGCCCAGCTGCAGGAAGGGTATGTCTCTGGCTTTCTCTCCGGCAGGGGAAGGTGACAGCGGCGGAGGAAGTGCTGCCCACCTCAGACACTGCAGGCCTCCCCGATCCAGTTGCGGCCACAGCTGATGCTGCCAGGACCCCCTGCTGGTCTCCTTTGTTGACTGCCGCATGGCCAGTGCTGAAGTACTGGGGGTAGGCCAGCTACGGGAAGAGTGTCTCTGCCTCAGGCTCTCTCTCTCTGGCAGGGGAAGGAAGGGCTGATTCTCTGGCACAACAGGGAGGGCTGGGCTGCAGGAACACAGCACTGGAAGAAACAGGAGGCCGAACTCATGACCAAAAAGTGAGCAGTGCAGTGATCAGCCCCCTGGTCTTTCCCTCTCTCTGGGTGCAGAGCTGTATTCTACAGAGAGAGCTGGGATGGGAAGAAGGGGAACGGCACCTGACATACACATACACGCGCAACACCTGACACACACACACATACACGTGCGGCACCTGACACACACACACGTAGCATCAGACACAATAAAATAAACATGCAGCACCTGACACACACATACTCGCGCAACACCTGACACACACACATATACACATGCGGCACCTGACACACACACGTAGCATCAGACACAATAAAATAAACATGCAGCGCCTGACACATGCATATACACGCAGCACCTGACACATACATATACACGCAGCACCTGACACATACATATACACGCACACCATCAGACACACTAATATACACATGCAGCACCTGACACACACATACACACGCAGCACCTTACTCACACACACATAGACACGTGCAGCACCTGACGCACACACATGTACACGCGCAGCACCTGACGCACACTCATGTACACGCGCAGCACCTAATGCACACTCATGTACACACGCAGCACCTGACGCACACTCATGTACACGCACAGCACCTAATGCACACTCATGTACACGCGCAGCACCTGACGCACACTCATGTACACGCGCAGCACCTGACACAGACATACGTATTCATGCGCAGCACCAGACATACACTTGTACACACGCGGAGCACCTGATACTCACACACATATACACCCGCAACACCTGACACACACACACGTGCGGCAGCTGACGCATACACACGCACCATCAGACACACTCAGATATACACGCAGCACCTGACACACACATACACACACACACACACACACACACACAGGACCTGACACACATACACTGGCAGCACCTGACACACACACATATACACGCGCAGCACCTGACACCACGCACTCACACGTACAAGCAATGCATTTCACGCCTACCTCCAGCCTCAGTTACAGGCTGCTGCCGCCTACCCCCCTCCCTGCATCAGCTGCAAAGGCAGCAAAATATTTTGACCAAAGTCTAAAGGCCGACTGTACACACTGAGCGATATGACCGCTCATATCACTCAGTGACGTCACGCCCCCGCAAGCCCTGCATGAAGGTCGTGGACGACAGTCCACATCCTTCATGCATGCCCTACCGACAGCGACGATTGTTGCCGACCCACGGGGCAGCGCATCGTTCGTCGCTGGTGGCATATACACTTAACGATAAAACGAGCGACGTCGCTCAAGGAGGGGGAAAATGAGCGACGTCGCTCATTAAATCGTTAAGTGTGTACGGACCTTAAACAATTCGGTTTGGTAAATAAAATAATTTTGCACAGAACAGTGATGTTATACGAACATTTTCATTAAACATTTAAAAAATCAAATGTTTATTCTTACAGTGAAATTTTACATTTCTGAATAAAAAAAATAAATTTAAAAAAAGCGATGAAATTCCATAGACAAAAAACCTTACGGTTTCACATGTCCCATTAAGGCTTCTTAGACATGATCGAAATTTCAGAAACCTGTTGTAACTCTTCCACTCAAACTCCAAAAAGCAATGAAATTCCGATCATTAAGGCTGACGCCTTAATGGACGTGTTCCTTGTGCAATACAGATATGGTATGCCATCACAGCCTGTGGGTAAGTGCAGATTCAGCACTTATCACAGAGTGAGATTGCTGTCACTCACACAATGGTGGAGCTGCTAATTCACAGATTTGTGTGCTCATTGGAATACACACATGCAGTCTATGCAACTGAAGGTCTGAGCGGAAGACAAAGCTGCTCAGATGAGGTATGAGTGTTGTTGATTGGAGGGAGGAGAGCGGTGTGGATGGGGGAACAGAAGTGTGTGGATAGAGGGAACACTAAGCAGCACTGATGGGGGGGGCAAAGAAACACGGGGTAATTCAGACCGCAGCAGCAGCGATCGCAGTCTGAATTAGTTTGTGAGGTGCGCACGTGCAATGGATGCACTGGGCGTACGTACCCCAGGAGCCCAGTGAGATGCTATCAGCATCTCACTGGCTGCGATCACCCTGCCTGATTGATAGGCAGAGGGGGTTGCGGGGAAGGAGGGGGTGTGCAAACAGCGTTAGAATGCCATTGGCAGGGCATGGTCTGCACAACGGAGGCGTTTCCGGACCACTGAGGGGTGGGCTGTGGCGGTTATTTCCCTGCCAAGAGCGCAGGACCCACGAAATGTACCTTCAGGATGTCGGCTACATGAATGGGGTAAGAGTGGTGTGGATAGGGGGTAGATTAAGCAGCAAGTATGGGAAAAGAAACAGAGCGGTGCAGATGGGGGAAATGGTGCAGATGGGTTGAAAACACTGGCTTGGATGGGTAGAAAACTGGTGCAGATGGGAGAGAAGACAGTGTGCCCTGTACTGGAGAAGACAGAGTGACGTTGAAGAGGGAAACACTGAGCAGCACAGAGAGAAGGAAACGGTGATACAGACAAGGCACAGGTGCGGAAAGACAGATGGTGCAGATAAGTTAGTACAGACTAGCACAGATGGGAGAACACAGCAGTAGGGATAGGGGAAGACAGCAGCATGGAGGTGTATAGGGGAAGCAAGTGTAGATGCATAGACAGTAGATGTGGTATTATAGTTTTAGCAATTAACCAAGATATTTTGAGGGAGCTAAATGTGTATACTAAGTGAGATGGATGTATGGAGTGAGAAGCTGTTGTAACACGGTGGGATTGTTGTGGTGACCGAATGGGATGGATGTGGGCACTGTGTGGGATGGGAGCACCACAAAACTGCTCAGACCTTCAGTTGCATAGACTGCATGTGTGTATTCCAATGAGCACACAAATCTGTGAATTAGCAGCTCCACCATTGTGTGAGTGACAGCAATCTCACTCTGTGAGAGTGCTGAATCTGCACTTACCCACAGGCTGTGATGGCATACCATATCTGTATTGCGCAAGGAACACGTCCATTAAGGTGTCAGCCTTAATGATCGGAATTTCATTGCTTTTTGGAGTTTGAGTGGAAGAGTTACAACAGGTTTCTGAAATTTCGATAATGTCTAAGAAGCCTTAATGGGATATGTGAAACCGTAAGGTTTTTTGTCTATGGAATATACTATTAAAACAAATTAAAATGGTAAAAGTTATTGTACTTTAAGTAAAAATAAAAGAGCAAAAATATCAATCCCAGTTTTGGATTACTTTAATTAACAAAAAAAAAATGCATATAGCAGAGGATAGTTTCAATCTGCCTACCTCTGGGTTATTGACCCAGCATGCTTCCATTACAGTACTCTGCTGCACATGTAAGTGCAAGAGATCCTGAAGCACTCACTCATTATGGGAAAGTACCAATGTGTTTCTTCATTGGTTGATGGAAGAAACATCTTACAAAAACTCTCCACATTATTGACTTTTTAAAATGTTTCTAGGAAACGTTCTAGATGAATGCTTATTAGCCTTTGACAGTATGTAGTTTTGCAAAGTGTCGCTGTGGCGCAATCAGTTAGTGTGTAAGGCTATTAACCAAAAGGTTGGTGGTTCAATCCCACCCAGGGCCGTAATTGACCTTGTTATCAGATTTTGGTGATCTTTAAGTAGACAAGTCAAAATTTCAAACCCCCTGTTATGGTGTAGGGTACCTGGCCTTCTCTGATGTAATCAGAGTTAGATTTGATTCAGTGATTTTATAAAAACAGCTAGGAAGCACAATTTAGCAGTGGGTTGCAGAGAAAAAGAAATATGCTGGCAAAAAAATCCAATTGAGTGATTAAACAGCTCTTCATTTTCTTGCTTTATTTTTATGCTAACAAATTTGTTCTCTGAAAAGTGTCCACAAAGCCAAGTCTCTGATTAACACCTTTGTAGGGATGGTTTTTCACCTATTACTAAATTAAACTTGCTTCATTGGAAAGGCAGCAAGATGCATCCTCATTTACAATGTCTACTGAAATAATATAGGTTGACACCAGGAAACATTAACGCCACTGCATCCTTGCTGCTTTCTCATGTGGAAGTCTGTTTAATGTGAAAACAAGGTGATATCTAATTAGCACACAGGTAAGGAATTAAGAAAATCTTTATTTAAGGGTGAAGATGTTTCTCACAAAATCGTTGCCCCAATGCATCATTGAAATTCAAGCTGGAAAGATGATTTTAATATATCACTTGTACATTTTGTATTGCTCTTCTGGTGACAATGTAGTTTGTTTTTGTCAATTACCATTTTAATAATAGGGTAAAGAAAATTAAGTGGATTTTTGAAAGAAAACAATACTGTCAATATACTATTAAAACAAATTAAAATGGTAAAAGTTATTGTACTTTCAGTAAAAATAAAAGAGCAAAAATATCAATCCCAGTTTTGGATTACTTTAATTAACAAAAAAAAAATGCATATAGCAGAGGATAGTTTCAATCTGCCTACCTCTGGGCTATGGACCCAGCATGCTTCCATTACAGTACTCTGCTGCACATGTAATTTCAAGAGATCCTGAAGCACTCACTCATCATGGGAAAGTACCAATGTGTTTCTTCATTGGTTGATGGAAGAAACATCTTACAAAAACTCTCCAGATTATTGACTTTTTAAAGTTTTTCTAGGAAACGTTCTAGATGAATGCTTATTAGCCTTTGTCAGTATGTACTTTTGCAAAGTGTCGCTGTGGCACAATCAGTTAGTGTGTACGGCTATTAACCAAAAGGTTGGTGGTTCAATCCCACCCAGGGACGTAATTGACCTTGTTATTAGATTTTGGTGATCTTTAAGTAGACAAGTCAAAATTTCAAAAACCCCTGTTATGGTGTAGGGTACCTGGCCTTCTCTGATGTAATCAGAGTTAGAATTGATTCAGTGATTTTATAAAAACAGCTAGGAAGCACAATTTAGCAGTGGTTTGCAGAGAAAAAGAAATATGCTGGCAAAAAAAAATCCAATTGAGTGATTAAACAGCTCTTCATTTTCTGGCTTTATTTTTATGCTAACAAATTTGTTCTCTGAAAAGTGTCCACAAAGCCAAGTATCTGATTAACATCTTTGTAGGGATGGTTATTCACCTATTACTAAATTAAACTTGCTTCATTGGAAAGGCAGCAAGATGCATCCTCATTTCAATATCTACTGAAATAATACAGGTTGACACCAGGAAACATTAACGCCACTGCATCCTTGCTGCTTTCGCATGTGGAAGTCTGTTTAATGTGAAAACAAGGTGATATCTAATTAGCACACAGGTAAGGAATTGAGAAAATCTTTATTTAAGGGTGAAGATGTTTCTCACAAAATCGTTGCCCCAATGCATCATTGAAATTCAAGCTGGAAAGATGATTTTAATATATCACTTGTACATTTTGTATTGCTCTTCTGGTGACAATGTAGTTTGTTTTTGTCAATTACCATTTTAATAATAGGGTAAAGAAAATTAAGTGGATTTTTGAAAGAAAACAATACTGTCAATATACTATTAAAACAAATTAAAATGGTAAAAGTTATTATACTTTAAGTAAAAATAAAAGCTAAAATATCAATCCCAGTTTTGGATTACTTTAATGAACAAAAAAAAAATGCATATAGCAAAGGATAGTTTCAATCTGCCTACCTCTGGGTTATGGGCCCAGCATGCTTCCATTGCAGTACTCTGCTGCACATGTAAGTGCAAGAGATCCTGAAGCACTCACTCATCATGGGAAAGTACCAATGTGTTTCTTCATTGGTTGATGGAAGAAACATCTTACAAAAACTCTCCACATTATTGACTTTTTAAAATGTTTCTAGGAATCGTTCTAGATGAATGCTTATTAGCCTTTGTCAGTATGTACTTTTGCAAAGTGTCGCTGTGTCGCAATCAGTTAGTGTGTAAGGCTATTAACCAAAAGGTTGGTGGTTCAATCCCACCCAGGGACGTAATTGACCTTGTTATCAGATTTTGGTGATCTTTAAGTAGACAAGTCAAAATTTCAAACCCCCTCTTATGGTGTAGGGTACCTGGCCTACTCTGATGTAATCAGAGTTAGATTTGATTAAGTGATTTTATAAAAAATAGCTAGGAAGCACAATTTAGAAGTGGGTTGCAGAGAAAAAGAAATATGCTGGCAGAAAAATCCAACTGAGTGATTAAACAGCTCTTCATTTTCTGGCTTTATTTTTATGCTAACAAATTTGTTCTCTGAAAAGTGTCCACAAAGCCAAGTATCTGATTAACACCTGTGTAGTGATGGTTTTTCACCTATTACTAAATTAAACGTGCTTCATTGGAAAGGCAGCAAGATGCATTTCTCATTTCAATATCTACTGAAATAATACAGGTTGACACAAGGAAACATTAAAGCCACTGCATCCTGTCTGCTTTCTCATGTGGAAGTCTGTTTAATGTGAAAACAAGGTGATATCTAATTAGCACACAGGTAAGGAATTAAGAAAATCTTTATTTAAGGGTGAAGAGGTTTCTCACAAAATTGTTGCCCCAATGCATCATTGAAATTCAAGCTGGAAAGATGATTTTAATATATCACTTGTACATTTTGTATTGCTCTTCTGGTGACAATGTAGTTTGTTTTTTGTCAATTACCATTTTAATAATCGGGTAAAGAAAATTAAGTGGATTTTTGAAAGAAAACAATACTGTCAATATACTATTAAAACAAATTAAAATAATAAAAGTTATTGTACTTTAAGTAAAAATAAAAGAGCAAAAATATCAATCCCAGTTTTGGATTACTTTAATTAACAAAAAAAAATGCATATAGCAGAGGATAGTTTCAATCTGCCTACCTCTGGGTTATGGGCTCAGCATGCTTCCATTGCAGTACTCTGCTGCACATGTAAGTGCAAGAGATCCTGAAGCACTCACTCATCATGGGAAAGTACCAATGTGTTTCTTCATTGGTTGCTGGAAGAAACATCTTACAAAAACTCTCCAGATTATTGACTTTTTAAAGTTTTTCTAGGAAACGTTCTAGATGAATGCTTATTAGCCTTTGTCAGTATATACTTTTGCAAAGTGTCTCTGTGGCGCAATCAGTTAGTGTGTTCGGTTATTAACCAAAAGGTTGGTGGTTCAATCCCACCCAGGGACGTAATTTACCTTGTTATCAGATTTTGGTGATCTTTAAGTAGACAAGTCAAAATTTCAAACCCCCTCTTATGGTGTAGGGTACCTGGCCTTCTCTGATGTAATCAGAGTTAGATTTGATTAAGTGATTTTATAAAAGAACAGCTAGGAAGCACAACTTAGCAGTGGGTTGCAGAGAAAAAGAAATATGCTTGCAGAAAAATCCAATTGAGTGACTAAACAGCTCTTCATTTTCTGGCTTTATTTTTATGCTAACAAATTTGTTCTCTGAAAAGTGTCCACAAAGCCAAGTATCTGATTAACACCTTTGTAGGGATGGTTATTCACCTATTACTAAATTAAACTTGCTTCATTGGAAAGGCAGCAAGTGATGTCATCCAAGCAGTGAGTCAAAGTTGGCTTCAACCCTCGTCTGCTTATGAAAAGAGAAAAGGGGTATGCAGGGCATGGCGGCCTTTTGCGACGCTTGGATGACCCCTAGTTCGCATTAAACACCCCCACCCTCCTTCGGTGTGGGGCTCATGTTGGCCATGCCCCAGCCCCTGAAGCATTAAAGCTGATTTCTTGCAGCAGCTGGGTACTGTAACAGCTCCAGAGTTGCTCTGTAAGGCAAGTAAAAGGGTGTGGGCCCTGCAGCACTACCTGTAGTTTGCATTGTGCATTGGAAGGCACAAAGTAAGCAGACGGGAGGAGAAGTCAGGATAGTGCACAAGGTTATAGAAGGGAGGGGCTCAAGAAAAGAGAAGTGGAAACAGACAGCACACTAGGCTGGAGAGAGACCTGAGACAAAGAGATCTGAATTATACGAGAGCCGTCCAGGGGAAACACAAATTATGCAGTCAAGTTTCCCACATTTGGGGAAATCGCAAGGGGCAGCACACCCAGAGTGCAATGGGTGAGCCTTGCCCTGGGAGAAGCACCTTCATGATCATAGTATCTCACCTGGCAGGTAAGTAGGAGTTGGGCTAGAGCTGGGGAGGGTCGCTGCTCGGGCACTACCTGTCAAGTGAAGGAGATCCAACTGAGGCAGCACAAGGGAACTCTCAAAAGAAGAACAAGGCTAGAGGAAGATCTGAGACAAAGAAATCTGACTTTTACCAGAGCTGACCAGAGGAAAGCACAAACACAGTCAACCACTACCACAAATAATGCAGTCGAGTTTCCCACATTTGGGGAAATCACAGGGGTCAGCATACCCAGAATGCAATGAATGAACCTCACCCTGGGAGAACAATCTTCATGACAATGGTATCTCCTATGCAAAATAAGTATGATTTGGGATAGGGCTGGGGAGGGCCGCTGCTCAGGCACATCTCTGTCAAGTAAAGGAGATTCAACTGAGGCAGCACAAGGGAACTCTCATCTGGGGACAACAACTGCAGGGAGAACACATATTTTCAGATGAACATGGGGTGGCAGAAGGCTGCCTAATACTGAAGCACCCCCAAACAACAAACCAAATGCTACAACTAGTGCAAGCATTCCTGGGGGAAGGCCTGCAGCAGATGGATTTGAATATGGTGATGTCATCCAAGCAGTGGGTCAAAGTTGGCTTCAACCCTCGTCTGCATATGAAAAGAGAAAAGGGGCGTGCAGGGTATGGAGGCCTTTTGTGGTGCTTGGATGACCCCTAGTTCGCATTAAACACCTCCACCCTCCTTCGGTGTGGGGCTCATGTTGGCCATTCCCCAGCCCCTGAAGCATTCAAGCTGATTTCTTGCAGCAGTTGGGCACTGTAACAGCTCCAGAGCTGCTCTGTAAAGCAAGTAAAAGGGTGTGGGCCCTGCAGCACTACCTGTAGTTTGCATTGTGCATTGGGAGGCACAAAGTAAGCAGACGGGAGGAGAAGTCAGGATAGTGCACAAGGGTATAGAAGGGAGGGGCTCAAGAAAAAAGAAGTGGAACCAGACAGCAAACTAGGCTGGAGAGAGACCTGAGACAAAGAGATCTGAATTACATGAGAGCCGACCAGGGAAAACTCAAATTATGCAGTCAAGTTTCCCACATTTGGGGAAATCGCAGGGGCAGCATACCCAGAGTGCAATGGGTGAGCCTTGCCCTGGGAGAAGCAACTTCATGATCATAGTATCTCACCTGGCAGGTAAGTAGGAGTTGGGCTAGAGCTGGGGAGGGTCGCTGCTCGGGCACCCCCCTGTCAAGTGAAGGAGATCCAACTGAGGCAGCACAAGGGAACTCTCGAAAGAAGAACAAGGCTAGAGGAAGATCTGAGACAAAGAAATCTGACTTTTACCAGAGCTGACCAGAGGAAAGCACAAACACAGTCCCCCACTACCACAAATAACGCAGTCGAGTTTCCCACATTTGGGGAAATCACAGGGGTCAGCATACCCAGAATGCAATGAATGAACCTAACCCTGGGAGAACAATCTTCATGACCATGGTATCTCCTATGCAAAATAAGTATGATTTGGGATAGGGCTGGGGAGGGCCGTTGCTCAGGCACATCTCTGTCAAGTAAGTTGCATTTGATTTGTTGTTTGGGGGTGCTTCAGTATTAGGCAGCCTTCTGCCCTACCATGTTCATCTGAAAATATGTGTTCTCCCTGCAGTTGTTGTCCCCAGATGAGAGTTCCCTTGTGCTGCCTCAGTTGAATCTCCTTTTGGAGAAGACCTCAATAAGATTGTAGCTGATCTGGCTACTGCTAAAACAGCTTGCCTACCTAGTATGACTCCTACCACGCAGAAGGCTAAAAGTACTTTTCTTGGCCCTTTCATCCTCCAGGTAAAGTGTACCCAAGGTCAGGCATACCCAAAGCAAGCTCATGCTTCCAGACCTGCCAAGCCCAGACTGAAGCAATCCTGGGCTGCCCATCAGCCTGCTTCCAAAACGGACAAGCCTGCCGCATGACGGTGCAGGCCTCCCTCTGGGGGATCCCAGGGTGGGGGGCCCGACTTCTAGGTTTGGCAAAGAAAGGTATAATTCTAAGCTAGAGAATTCTGTTTGGAGCTCACCTTGTACTTTGTGAAGAAATAATCAGCATTGTGGCTGAGCAGATACATGTAGTGTGTGGCTGCAAACTGCATGGAACTGCTGCGTTGTAATGCTGATTCTTTTTTTTTGCAAAGTACCAATAGCTTCATATAATGTTCACAATTTTTATTCAGGATCAAATAGCTCAATAGGTAGGGTGTTTGATTAAAATTCAACAGGTTATAGGTTTGAATCCTGGGTATGGTAGTTTGAGATGTGTTATTTAATAAAGTATGTTGTTCTGACTGCCGGCATCCTATCACCTGGGATATCATACTAAATAAATGGAGTTGATCAAATTTTTTTTTTTTTTTAACTAGGGACAATTTCCAGATACTTCTCTTTATAACTGAGATTGCCCCCTGGAACTTCACATCAGTTGACAACTATGCATGAGTGGGCAGTGCTTGCCCTGGATCTGCCCACCCATTTATGTGCCGTCATAAAATAAAGCATGACTGACAGTTATCCTGGGCGTACACTACACAATTATCTGTCAGGCTATCTATCCAGTCTGGATGGATGGAATGAAAATCTGGTAATGTATAGGAGCAAATGTCAATTAACCATTTGCTCCCAAACACTAGAAAAGTGGTCAAAAATGGTCATTACACAAATTGGTTAAACCCAAAATTTAACCAATTTGTTTAGGGGACCATTTTTGTCCAGTTTTTAGTGTTTGAGAGTAAATCGTTGATGGTCATTTGCTCACATAGAAAACCGGATTTCTATTCCAACCAGCCAGTGTTGGAGAGATGGTCTGCCAGATTACATAATGCATACCAGAGCCATAACTAGACTTTTTGGTGCCCTGTGACAGAGAATTATATGCCCCCCCCCCTCCCCATTTTTGCAATATGGACAAAAGGCGCATGCCTTGTGGGGAAGGGGCATAACAAGATTGGTCTCAGAGAAAGCACATGAGATATGAAGATATATCTAGTATACTTGACACTCAATGGTTTGTGGTATTGCCGGGGTGCCCTCCTTAAATGCATATACAGTCACACATGGCATGTTTGTGTAAATGGCATATCAGCAGTCAGCACTAACTGGTGACATGCCATTTGTACAAGTAAGCCATGTGTGACTAATATATAAACATACTTTATTAAATAACACCTCAAACTATCATACCCAGGATTCAAACCTATAACCTGTTGAATTCTAATCAAACACCCTACCCATTGAGCTATTTGATCCTGCATCTATTCTAACCTCCAAAAACAGATTCAGTTGCATTTTCCAGCGTGTTTTGTTTGCGCCTTTGCAAATGTCTTACATCGACAAACTTATTTAGTACTATTTTGCAAATAGGGTTACATTGTCGCAACATTGTGTTCCCTAATTGCTTGATTTTTTAAATGCAAAAATTGATAAAGACACCTGATAATTGCTCTGTGGAGTCTTCTTTTGTGTCTACTTCTTATCTACATTTAATTCCCTACCTATAATCAAGGCATTTTTAAATGCTGGGCGCTGCCAGGACGTGAGGCCTACCTAGTCTTTAGATCTGAATTTGAAAGTACTTGTGAACTAACTTAATTTCCTACTTCTAAATTCATTCCTAAATTCACTACTTACATTAATCCTGTAGTTGGGCATTTTGAGCCTTCAATTGTGGGCATTGTTTTGTGTCCAGACCAGCAGCTGGTGGTGTGCATTTGCTGGAAAGGCATCGAAGACCTCCGATATGCTGCATCTCCTGATGTGTGTCTGCCTCAAGTGGCTGTCAGCAAATGCATGCTAGACACCCCATTCCAAGCTGATTGTGACATCACGGAACATGCATCATAGAACAGGCATGCTAGAACATGGGTCTTCAACCTGCGACCCTCCAGCTGCTGTGGAACTACATATCCCAGCATGCCCTGCCTCAGTTTTAGCATACCTTAATAGCAAAACTGTGGCAGGGCATGCTGAGATGTGTAGTTTCACAGCAGCTGGAGGGCAACAGGATGAAGACCCATGTGCTAGAACCAAACCGCAGGTACATTGAATGCTAGCAAGCTGAATGTTGAAATCCTTTTTGTTCCGCAGCATTCCAATGCGGAAGATTCCATGGAACCAGATATTATTCCATTGAGAAGGACATGCTGCCTGGATGACTGCACTGTGCAAATTAAATCACGGAGCCAGTTGGCTTGTGGGTGGCTCTGGTGACTGGGTGGTTGGGTGGGCGGTGTGTCGGAGTTGGAGCACATGCAAATGAATGTGTATCATCCAGCTAGTGAGAGTGAAAACTCATGCAGGAGTGTGCCTGCTTGTCAGTGAGTTATGCACCTTGCCAGACGTCAAATCTACATGGAGCAACTGGAGGGGACAAGAGCATGTTTGGAAAATATAGACAGAAGAGCATATATGCTGGCGCATTCTCCATGATTGTGTCAGCTTATGTTTTGGTGCACTGCACTTTCCTCCACTAAGTTTTAGCCATTTTGTTTAAACGCAAGTGTAGTTGCTTCTCGCTCTTTTGGCTGTGATATTGTATCGTGGTTGAAGAGTCTGCTGGAGGGATTGTTTTCTTCATTGGCGAGAGACTGAAGATATTCCAGGATGGAAGGCTTGGGAACACTATCCGTTTTTCAGTTGTGGAAGAGTTGAAAGACCGGATTGGACTACATTCTATAGTAAAGGGTATCTTTGTATTTATTAATCCTCCCTTTATATGTGTCTGTCTTTCAATAAAGCTTTGGGCTTGTGATTCCGTCACCCTCTTACACTCTACACCCATAGCCTTATTAACTATTGTATTGTTTAAATGTATAGTGCAGTTCACGATTTATAGTGTAGGCTGGCCTGTGCTGTAGTTCTTGAACTGTACTATACCGACAGCATTTGTATTGTGTTTTGGCTGTGCTGCAACACAGTACTTATGTGTGTAATGTTTATGTATGTTTTTTTGCTTCTTTATGTCAATAAAGACTGCTTTTTCAATCCAATATCTGAAAACAATCAATGTTTATCTTTGATGGCAATAGAAGTGGTATGATATTTGCTGCTTTTGAAAGGCAATATCTGATATGTCCCCTATCTGGGAACAATATATTAAATGGCTTTTCAGAAAAGGGAGATGGGAGAAGAGCTTTCAGTACTTGTAGGACCGATGCACATTTCCTATTCTATCCTCCAAAAACAGATTCAGTTGCATTTTCCAGCGTGTTTTGAATGCGCCTTTGCAAATGTCTTACATCGACAACTTATTTAGTACTATTTTGCAAATAGGGTTACATTATTGCAACATTTTGTTCCCTAATTGCTTGATTTTTTAAATGCAACAATTGATAAAAACACCTGATAAAAGCTCTGTGGAGTCTTATTTTGTGTCTACTTCTTATCTACATTTAATTCCCTACCTCTAATCAAGGCATTTTTAAATGCTGGCGGCTGCCAGGACGTGAGGCCTACCTAGACTTTAGATCTGAATTTGAATGTACTTGTGAACTAACTTAGTTTCCTACTTCTAAATTCATTCCTAAATTCACTACTTACATGAATCCTGTAGTTGGGCATTTTGGGACTTCGATTGTGGGCATTGTTTTGTGTCCAGACCAGCAGCAGGTGGTGTGCATTTGCTGGAAAGGCATCGAAGACCTCCGATATGCTGCATCTCCTGATGTGTGTCTTCCTCAAGTGGCTGTCAGCAAATGCCTGCTAGACACCCCATTCCAAGCTGATTGTGACATCACGGAACATGCATCATAGAACAGGCATGCTAAAACATGGGTCTTCAACCTGCGACCCTCCAGCTGCTGTGGAACTACACATCCCAGCATGCCCTGCCTCAGTTTTAGCATACCTTAATAGCAAAACTGTGGCAGGGCATGCTGGGATGTGTAGTTTCACAGCAGCTGGAGGGCCACAGGATGAAGACCCATGTGCTAGAGCCAAGCCGCAGGTACATTGAATGCTAGCAAGCTGAATATTTAAATCCTTTTTGTTCCGCAGCATTCCAATGCGGAAGATTCCATGGAACCAGAGATCCTTCCATTGAGAAGGACATGCTGCCTGGATGACTACACTGTGCAAATTAAATCACGGAGCCAGTTGGTTTGTGGGTGGCTCTGGTGACTGGGTGGTTGGGTGGGTGGTGTGTCGGAGGTGGAGCACATGCAAATGATTGTGTATCATCCAGCTAGTGAGAGAGAAAACTCATGCAGGAGTGTGCCTGCTTGTCAGTGGGTTATGCACCTTGCCAGATGTTAAATCTACATAGAGCAGCTGGAGGGGACAAGAGCAGGTTTGCAAAATATAGATAGAAGAGCATATATGCTGGCGCATTCTCCATGATTGTGTCAGCTTATGTTTTGGTGCACTGCACTTTCCTCCACTAAGTTTTAGCCATTATTGTTAAGCTCAAGTGTAGTTGCTTCTCGGCATTTTGGCTGTGATCTTGTATCGTGGTTGAAGGGTCTGCTGGAGGGAGGGATTGCTTTCTTCATTGGCGAAAGACCAAAGATATTCCAGGATGGAAGGCTTGGGAACACTATCCGTTTTTCAATTGTGGAAGAGTTGAAAGACCGGATTGGACTACATTCTATAGTAAAGGATGTCTTTCTATTTATTAATCCTCCCCTTATATGTGTCAGTCTTTCAATAAAGCTTCGGGCTTGTGATTCCCTCACCCTCTTACACTCCACACCCATACCCTTATTAACTGTTGTATTATTGTACAGTTTAAATGTATAGTGCAGTTCATGATTTATAGTGTAGGCTGGCCTGTGCTGTAGTTCTTGAACTGTACTATACCGTCAGCATTTCTATTGTGTTTTGGCTGTGCCGCAACGCGGTACTTATGTGTGTAATGTTTATGTATGTTTTTTTGCTTCTTTATGTGCATCGGTCCTACAAGTACTGAAAGCTCTTCTCCCATCTCCCTTTTCTGAAAAGCCATTTAATATATGGTTCCCAGATAGGGGACATATCAGATATTGGATTTCAAAAGCATCAAATATCATACCACTTTTATTGCCATCAAAGATAAACATTGATTGTTTTCAGATATTGGCTTGAAAAAGCAGTCTTTATTGACATTAAAAAAACATACATAAACATTACACACATAAGTACAGTGTTGCAGCACAGCCAAAACACAATACAAATGCTGACGGTATAGTACAGTTCAAGAACTACAGCACAGGCCAGCCTACACTATAAATCATGAACTGCACTATACATTTAAACTATACAATAATACAACAGTTAATAAGGCTATGGGTGTGGAGTGTAAGAGGGTGAGGGATTCACAAAACCGAAGCTTTATTGTAACACAGACACATATAAGGGGAGGGTCAATAAATAGAAAGATATCCTTTACTATAGAATGTAGTCCAATCCGACCTCTGTGCTCTTCCACAACTGAAAAACAGATAGTGTTCCCAAGCCTTCCATCCTGGAATATCTTTGGTCTTTCGCCAATGAAGAAAACAATCCCTCCCTCCAGCAGACCCTTCAACCACGATACAAGATCACAGCCAAAAGGCCGAGAAGCAACTACACTTGAGCTTAACAAAAATGGCTAAAACTTAGTGGAGGAAAGTGCAGTGCACCAAAACATAAGCTGACACAATCATGGAGAATGCGCCAGCATATATGCTCTTCTATCTATATTTTGCAAACCTGCTCTTGTCCCCTCCAGCTGCTCTATGTAGATTTAACGTCTGGCAAGGTGCATAACCCACTGACAAGCAGGCACACTCCTGCATGAGTTTTCTCTCTCACTAGCTGGATGATACACAATCATTTGCATGCGCTCCACTTCCGACACACAACCCACCCAACCACCCAGTCACCAGAGCCACCCACAAGCCAACTGGCTCCGTGATTTAATTTGCACAGTGTAGTCATCCAGGAAGCATGTCCTTCTCAATGGAAGGATCTCTGGTTCCATGGAATCTTCCGCATTGGAATGCTGCGGAACAAAAATGATTTAAATATTCAGCTTGCTAGCATTCAATGTACCTGCGGCTTGGCTCTAGCACATGGGTCTTCATCCTGTGGCCCTCCAGCTGCTGTGAAACTACACATCCCAGCATGCCCTGCCACAGTTTTGCTATTAAGGTATGCTAAAACTGAGGCAGGGCATGCTGGGATGTGTAGTTCCACAGCAGCTGGAGGGTCGCAGGTTGAAGACCCATGTTTTAGCATGCCTGTTCTATGATGCATGTTCCGTGATGTCACAATCAGCTTGGAATGGGGTGTCTAGCAGGCATTTGCTGACAGCCACTTGAGGGAGACACACATCAGGAGATGCAGCATATCGGAGGTCTTCGATGCCTTTCCAGCAAATGCACACCACCTGCTGCTGGTCTGGACACAAAACAATGCCCACAATCGAAGTCCCAAAATGCCCAACTACAGGATTCATGTAAGTAGTGAATTTAGGAATGAATTTAGAAGTAGGAAATTAAGTTAGTTCACAAGTACATTCAAATTCAGATCTAAAGACTAAACACAAAACACAAAATAAGACTCCACAGAGCAATTATCAGGTGTCTTTATCAATTTTTGCATTTAAAAAATCAAGCAATTAAGGAACACAATGTTGCGACAATGTAACCCTATTTGCAAAATAGTACTAAATAAGTTTGTCGATGTAAGACATTTGCAAAGGCGCAAACAAAACACGCTGGGAAATGCAACTGAATCTGTTTTTGGAGGTTAGAATAGATGCAGGATCAAGTAGCTCAATGGGTAGGGTGTTTGATTAGAATTCAACAGGTTATAGGTTTGAATCCTGGGTATGATAGTTTGAGGTGTTATTTAATAAAGCATGTTTATATATTAGTCACACATGGCTTACTTGTACAAATGGCATGTCACCAGTTAGTGCTGACTGCTGATATGCCATTTGCACAAACATGCCATGTGTGACTGTATATGCATTTAAGGAGGGCACCCCGGCAATACCACAAACCATTGAGTGTCAAGTATACTAGATATATCTTCGTATCTCATGTGCTTTCTCTGAGACCAATCTTGTTATGCCCCTTCCCCACAAGGCATGCACCTTTTGTCCATATTGTAAAAATGGGGAGGGGGGGGGGCATATAATTCTCTGTCACAGGGCACCAAAAAGTCTAGTTATGGCTCTGGTATGCATTATGTAATCTGGCAGACCATCTCTCCTTTACTTGACAGAGATGTGCCTGAGCAGCGGCCCTCCCCAGCCCTATCCCAAATCATACTTATTTTGCATAGGAGATACCATGGTCATGAAGATTGTTCTCCCAGGGTGAGGTTCATTCATTGCATTCTGGGTTTGCTGACCCCTGTGATTTCCCCAAATGTGGGAAACTCGACTGCATTATTTGTGGTAGTGGGGGACTGTGTTTGTGCTTTCCTCTGGTCAGCTCTGGTAAAAGTCAGATTTCTTTGTCTCAGATCTTCCTCTAGCCTTGTTCTTCTTTCGAGAGTTCCCTTGTGCTGCCTCAGTTGGATCTCCTTCACTTGACAGGGGGGTACCCGAGCAGCGACCCTCCCCAGCTCTAGCCCAACTCCTACTTACCTGCCAGGTGAGATACTATGATCATGAAGGTGCTTCTCCCAGGGCAAGGCTCACCCATTGCACTCTGGGTGTGCTGCTCCTGCGATTTCCCCAAATGTGGGAAACTTGACTGCATAATTTGTGTTTCCCCTGGTCGGCTCTCGTATAATTCAGATCTCTTTGTCTCAGGTCTCTCTCCAGCCTAGTTTGCTGTCTGTTTCCACTTCTCTTTTCTTGAGCCGCTCCCTTCTATGCCCTTGCGCACTATCCTTACTTCTCCCGTCTGCTTACTTTGTGCCTTCCACTGCACAATGCAAACTACAGGTAGTGCTGCAGGGCCCACACCCTTTTACTTGCCGTACAGAGCAGCTCTGGAGCTGTTACAGAGCCCAGCTACTGCAAGAAATCAGCTTGAATGCTTCAGGGGCTGAGGCATAGCCAACATGAGCCCCACACCGAAGGAGGGTGGAGGTGTTTAATGCGAACTAGGGGTCATCCAAGCGCCGCAAAAGGCCGCCATGCCCTGCACGCCCCTTTTCTCTTTTCACATGCAGACGAGGGTTGAAGCCAACTTTGACCCACTGCTTGGATGACATCACCATATGCAAATCCATCTGCTGCAGGCCTACCCCCAGGAATGCTTGCACTAGTTGTTGCATTTGGTTTGTTGTTTGGG